>NC_061112.1:26760829-26914129 GCF_002878395.1 Capsicum annuum | reverse complement strand
TTGGATACTGTCTTTCCTTATTTAGACTATGTCTTTATTTGTATTCAGGGACATAATTATTTTGATTTTGGATATCCTATGTATTTGAATCTAGAGTTGTTCTAGTTATTTCTTACTCTATTACACCAGGTTTTGGGATTTGGTTTAGTGTCATTTATTATATTTTTTCTTTTAGTATGTGAATATATATTTATATATATATGTTTATGTGTCTGGCTTGACTCTATTATAAGGGTCTTTCCTTGCTTTGTGTATTGATTTCTCATTTTGTATCGGTTTTGGGTGATAAGCTTACTTGTCAAAGCTTGCCACGACAAGTGCCATCATGACCCTTGGTTTCATAGTCATGGAAAATACCCTTAGGTTTGGCAAGACCTTATTGTGTATTTCCTTGGGTGTGACACACCCTTAACACACACCCCTACTAGAATTTGAATTTGACAAGTTGTCAAAGGGCTTGGGGCATCCTTAACTCAAAGCTCTGGGAGCGTGACACACCCTTATTCTCCAAGCGCCAACTTTTATTTGTACATTAATCCTTCCACTTGCCTCCAAGTTCATACTATTAAGTTGTATTTCCAACTTTATCTTATCTTGTTTTGCTTCCCGACATTTTTCTTTACTCATTTCATAGTATCCTTCAAAATCAAGTAACAAGCATTAGTTCGTACAATACAATAGAATTCATCAAAGTACAGTAGAACAAACATAGTTCAAACTAGAACCACTAGTTTTCTTATCTAACTCTATGTTACATTTTGATTATTAACTTGTTCTAATTACACCTTACACATTGTGAACGTGTCACTCAACTCATAAACACATAATTTCGTACTACATAGATCATTAAGCTCATCGGTAAGTCCTCTAAAGTAAGCTAAATGTTCATAGATAATTACATTTAGGAGTATAAATATACCTAAGATCATTGCTCCACTAGTATTCAATAATGGATGTCCCACTATTATTGGTGCCCTATCATCTGAATTATAATTAGGAAAAATAAAGTTAGCAAAAATAATGAACTTACCAACCTTGATGACAAGTATCCTCTATGATTTCTTTGGGGACCACTTTAGTTCTATCTGCCATTTATAGCACAAATGAATATAGTCTATAGAAAGGAGCATAAATTAATGATTTTCCCTAAATCACTCAAGTATTAGAAAACATCAGTTTCACCAATTTGTATGGGGAGGGTGAAACTTCAATGGCCTATGAGCTTTATGGGCATCTGTAAGACTCCAAAAAATCCTGAGTTTAATTCAGTCCTTTAGGCTTATCAAGGGGTCCCATACTTAGAATATTTTAGCTAAGTACTATGACTCAGTGTCATTTTAGCATACGAAGGTTGGTAATCTTATTTTGAAACCTTTAAGTCCATTAATAGTTGTTGTTTAGGCTGATTCAGGATCAGGGAGGTCCATAGGAGTTCCCAAATGAGTTTCGGATTTTTTGAACCATTTTCAAACACGTTTGAGTGCCCAAAATAGTGGGGTGATGCAATCTTGGCGCGTTGCATCGACCATCACATCAATGGATGATTTTCCCCAGCTTTAGTGCAAATTCCAATGAACCAATGCGAACTTGGCGCAACGCATTGGCTATCACATCAATGCCATCGATGCAGCACGTATACCTACGCATTAGAAACCCAGTTTTCAGTTATGAAAAGACCGCATCTCGAGGGTAGTTGTATCTTTTTACCTCAACCTTCAGCCCCCAAAATGCGAAATTAAACACCCTATAGAGCAAATATAGTCATTTGTTTCATAAAATCTCTCAAGAATAAAACCTTAGAAGATTCAATTTCAAATCAATGGCACAAGATTCCACCATAAACATTCAAAAATTCTTCAATAAAGGTATTAAAGTGTTTATCCAAGGGTTACTTCCACCCATGGAGTCCAAGAATCTCTTTTGAACATCAAGTAATTGATTTTATGACTTCCATGTCTGGAATTAAAGTATATCCATGATTGCTATTTGGATTAAGTTCCTAATTCATGATTATGTATGTATTTCATGTGAAATTGATCACTATGTATGTAGATTCATGTGAATCTATGATAAACCCTTGAATTGTGAAATTAGGGTTGAATTATGATGCTTACTTGTTGTTCAATTCTATGTGCATATGTTGTGGTCAATAAGTGCATAATAAATTGTCCAAGTGAACTATTAAGAGAATAAAATATTGTCAAGTTAGCTTATGTGCAAGTTATATTGTGCAAGTGTTTGTCAAAATGCCCCAATGAATGAATGGTGATCAAGTACTTAGCTTATATGATTCAAGTTATGCCATATCTCTTAATTTATGCTATAGAGTCCTGGGGGTACTTGTACCCGACAATTTAGTTACTTGTCTTGAGCCATGGTTAGTCACAGAGTAGAATCTATCATGTCATGATTAGTAAAATTTAGTCAGTACAGAACTTAGGAAAATTCAGTGAACTCAGAATCAGTCCAGTTCAATTCAGTAAAATCAGTTCAGTTCAGTTTTATAGTATGATAAAAAATAGTCCATTCTAGCCTCGTACAATTTAGAATTCAGTCTATTATCTATTCAGTTAGGAGTAGGATTCAACATCTAGTGAACCCAAGGATGGGGGCTCACCTGCCTGTAGAGGGTAAAATACTTAGAAGCAGTCGTTGAGTTCCAGAACTATGTAGCAAGCGTAGGTTGAGACATCAACCTGCCAGTTGAGGGTTGATGAGGTGATCTACCTTTTAGTTAAGGGTACCACCATTCTCGTTCAGAGTTACTGCCAGATAAGGGTGACTCAGCTTGTCCTTACCCATGGCACGATACTGACACCCTTTCTACTAGGTTTATGGGAATGACCCCAATCAATTTAGAGAGGGGCATGTCAGTTAGATGATTACCTCCCACAGTCTCAGTTCTAGTCTCATTCTCAAACTAGAACTCAGTTCAGTTTTACAAATTTAGGACTATCAGACATAGTCACTCAGCTCAGTACGAAACTCAGTATGGTTTCACAATATTAAGACCTGTCAGATATAGTCATTCAGATAATTAATAATATAATATTCATAAAACTCAGCTATCAGTTATCAGTATTCAGATTCAGTACTCAGTATTAGCACGATCTAAGTTACAGTCTATGTATTCATGCATGTACTCTTACTTATTCATACTCATGTTATTCAGTTATTATTGTGCATGCATATGAACCTATGCATTTTAGTCTACCTCATTGAGCATACCAGTACATTCAAACTACTGGCGCATACTTTTCTATGCGCTATGATATCTTATATCATTGGTTCAGAAGTACGGGCTCCAGAGCACCTTAGTAATTTAGATTCTCAGCTTTCAAAGTAGTGGTGAGTCCTCATAGTTTAAGGACATGCTTATTATTTACCGTACTTCAGTTTTATTTCATTAGTTAGAGTTAGTTGGGGACTTGTCCCATCAACTCCACAGTTCAAAAGTTAGTGGCTTTTCAGATTGGAGTATTTTTAGACAAATGTTCAGTTTTTTAGTAGTGATATTCATTTTTGGTATTTTGATACCACATTTAAATTTATTTATAGATTTGGACCTTATGACATATGTTTCCACCTATTTTAGCAATCATTATGGTATTTCTTACATAGTTATTACAGAAGGTACCAGTCATAGGTTAGCTTATGGTCTTTTGGGATTATGAGAACCGTGTAACGTCTGGGGTACAGACTCATGGAATTACAAAATTGGTATTAGAGATAGGTTCAACAGTGTCCTAGGAAGTCTAAAAGCCATATCTAGTAGAGTCTTGTGCATGGATATGTTAAGTGCCACAATAATGGACAAAAGGCTACGAGATGTTTTAGGAAAAGTTTCCCTTCTTTTAGAATCATGTCATGCTAGTAAACATAAGATCCAGTTATACTCTCTTTCTAATCCTAGCTTATCTTCCGTTTACAGAATAAGCCTCTAAAGAGGACTCAAGGAAAAGGAACTGGAGACAAGTTAGCCCCTCAACCCTTTCATCCAGATCCTTTGTGCAAGTATGTCTCCCATGCAGAGTTCAGAGCAGGCTTCACCATTCTAGCTTATTCTGTGGCATCCCAGAATGTATGCCCAGTTGCCTTTTTGGCTAACCTAGTGGCCAATATTGCTACTGCCAGAATTTGGGACATCACTCGAATGAACCCTCCATCATTTACTAGGTCTAAGTCATACGAGAACCCTAAAAATTTTCTTGATCAAGTACAGACGATTATCGATATCAAGGGGGTGACTACTGTTGAGAGCACTGAGTTGGCCACATATCTATTACAGGATGTGGCTCACTCGTGGTTCAAACAGTGAAAGGCAGAGAAGGCTGTAAATGCAGGGCCCATACAATGGGAGGAGTTTTCAGTTACTTTTCTGGCGAGGTTCTTCCCGCTAGAGTTGAGGGAAGAAAAAGTTTTGGATTTTATTAATCTGAAGAAGGGAAATATGGCAGTGTATGAGTATTCTCTTAAGTTTACTCAATTAGGTAGCTATGCCCCGCGTGTTGTAGCAGATAGCAGAGCAAAGATGAGTAAGTTTCAGTCAGCAATGTCTAGCAGCATGGTCAAGGAGTGTAGGACCATAATGATTATTAAGGAGATAGAAATAGACAGGCTCATGGTCCATGCTCAGCAGATAGAGGAGGCCAAGAATAAAGAGAAAAAAGGGAGAATAAGAGAGCGAGAACAAGTAGTTTCAACTTCATGCAGCCTAAGTTAGAGGGTGGGAATCATTCTTAGTTTTACCCAAAATCCTTAATTCCAGCTCTTTCCTCATCTAGTTATCCAGTGCTGAAATTCAAAGACCACAATAGGAATAGGGAATCAGGCCCTAAACCTCAGGGTAGTGTTAACAGTGCCCGAACTAATCCCCTTTGCTACAAGTGTAGCAAAAACCACCAAGGTATCTATAGAGCAGGCAGTAATGTGTGTTTCGAGTCTGGCAAGCTAGGTCATAGAGTCAGAGATTATCCCCACTCAGGATCTCAGGGTCTAAATAATCATCCCCCATCTCAGTCTAGTCGCTCGAATCAGTAGGGTGTCATATTCAGTGCCACCAATGGGTAGCACCCAAATAGACTCTATGCTTTTCATTCCTGATAAGATTAGGAAAGCTCTCCTTATATGGTCACTGGTACATAACAATTTTATCATTTGCATATTTACGCTTTGCTAGATCCAGGAGTTTCCTTGTCCTTTGTTACTCTTTATATAGTAGTAGATTTTGGAGTCAATCCTAAAATCCTAGTAGAGCCTTTCTCAGTCTATAACCCAGTAGGTAAATCCATCATAGCCAGGTGGGTATAGAGGAACTGTCCGATTATGATATCTCAGAAAGTCACTTTAATAGACCTAGTCAAATTAGAGATGATTGATTTTAATGTCATTCTTTAAATGGATTGGATTCATTCTTGTTATGCCTAATTCGACTATAGAAATAGAATTGTCCAATTTCAGTTTTCAAATGAACCTATCCTAGAGTAGAGGGGCAGTACTTCAGCACTTAGGGGTCAGCTTGTTCTTACCTTCAGGCTAGAAAAATAATAGCTAAGGGATATGTCTACCTTCTCGTTCTAGTCCAGGACTCTAGTTCAGAAACCCCTACTTTTGAATCAGTGTCAATAGCATGTGAATTCTTATATGTGTTTCCCAAAGACCTTCCTGGAGTTCCTCCCAAAAGGGAAATTTATTTTGGAATCGATCTTCTCCTAAATACTTAGTCCATATCTATCCCGCTATACATAATGGCTCCAGTAGAACACAAAGAATTAAAAGAGCAGTTAAAAGATCTCTTAGATAAAGGATTCATCAAACCCAGTGCGTCCTCATGGGGCGCATCAGTGTTATTCATGCGTAAGAAAGATGGTTCCCTGAAAATATGTATAGATTACCATTAGTTAAATTAAGTTATGGTCAAGAACAAGTATCCACTCCCTATAATGGATGAATTTCTTGACCAACTTCAGTGTGCTAGTTATTTCTCTAAGATAGACCTCAGATCAGGCTATTATCAACTCAGAGTTAGGGAATGTGACATCCCAAAAATAGCTTTCAGAACTTGGTACGGTCACTTAGAATTTTTAGTCATGTCCTTTGGTCTTTCCAAATCCCCAACAACCTTCATGGACTCGAAGAACCATGTGTTTAAGTAGTACTTAGACATTCATCATATTCTTCATAGATGATATTCTTGTTTAGTCCGGTAGTGAACACGATCATGTAGAGCATCGTAGAATAGTATTGCAGAATCTCAGAAACCATTAGTTATTCGCTAAATTTAGTAAGTGTGAATTTTGGATAAGGTCAACAGCTTTTCTTGGCCGTATAATTTTCAGTGATGGCATCAGATTTGATCCCCAAAAGATCAAAGCAGTGAGAAACTAGACCGGGCCCATTTTTCTATCAGATATCAGGAGTTTCTTGGGTTTGACCGGCTATTACCAATGGTTCATTAAGGGATTTTCATCTATTTCATCCCTTATGTCCAAATTGACTCAGAAAAAGTCAAATTCAAGTGGTCATATTCTTATGAAAAGAGTTTTCAGGAGTTGAAGACTCAACTCACTACAACTCCAATTTTGACCCTACTAGATGGTTTAGACGACTTTGTTATGTATTATGATGCCTTCAGAGTTGGCTTAGGGGGGTGATCTGATGTAGAGAGGTAAGCTCATAGACTATGCCTCTAGGAAGCTTAAACCTTATGAGAAGAATTACCCTACTCAGGATCTTGAGTTAGCAGCAGTAGTGTTTTCCTTAAAGATTTGGAGGAGCTATTTGCATGGTGTGCACATTGATGTGCTCACTTATCATAAGAGCCTGCAGTATGTGTTCTCTCGGAAAGACCTCAAGCTCCGTAAAAGAAGGTGGTTAGAATTATTGAAAGACTATGACATGAGTGGTCTGTATCATTTGGGCAAAGATAATATAGAGGCTGATGCTCTTAATAGAATATCTATGGGTAGTACTACCCACGTTGAGGAAAGTAAGAAAAAGTTAGCCCAGGAAGTTCATCAGCTAGCCTAACTAGGTGTTCACTTAGTCGATTCAGCAGAAGGTAGTGTTTGGTTGTAGAGTAGCTAAGAATTATTCCTAGTTTCCAAAGTAAAGAAAAAGCAGGATACGGATCCCAGTCTAGTCTAGTTGAAGGAATCAGTCAGAAATCAGAAAGTTAAGGTTTCTACCAAGGGGGATATAGTGTATTGTGTTGTCAGGGTCATCTGTATGTTCCAGGTATAGATGACTTGAGGTATCGAATTCTGACAAAGGTGAATGGTGCCCAATACTCTATTCATCCAGGGGCTACTAAGATGTATCCCGATTTGTGGGAGATGTATTAGTGAAGTGGGATAAAAAGAGACATTACAGAGTTTGTGGTTAAGTGTTCAACCTATTAGTAGGTTAAGATTGAGCATTGGAAGCCTAGTGGGTCCATGCAAGAGTTCAATATTCCCACCTAAAAATAGAAAGAAGTGAACATGTACCTTGTGATGGGTTTTCCGCATACTCGTCATCAGCATGATTCATTTTGGGTCATTGTAGATAGGATGACCAAATCATCTCATACCCTTCCAGTCCATATCTCTTACTCAGTTGAGGTTTATGCCAAACTCTATATCTGGGAGTTGGTTAAATTGTACAGTCTTTCGATGTCCATCATCTTAGATAGAGGTACCTAGTTTACCTCTCATTTTTGGAAAGAATTCCAAAAGGTCCTTGGTACCCGAGTTCACCTCAGTAAAACTTTATATCCTCAGGCAGATGGTCAAGTAGAATGGACCATTTAGACTTTAGATGATATTTTATGATCATGTGCAATAGAATTTAAGGGAAGTTGGGATGACCGCTTTCCTTTGATTTAGTTAGCATATAACAATAGCTATCACTCTAGTATTTAGATAGCTGTGTTTAATCAATGAAAGACTTAAGACAACTTAGAGCCGACAGAAATTGTACATAGATGTGGGCAGAAAGGATCTCAAGTTTGAGATTAGTGACTATGCGTACTTGAAGATCTCTCTTATGAAAGGAGTAAAGCGGTTTGGCAAGAATGGAAAACTCAGTCTCCAATATATCTTCCCTTACTGAATTCTCAGCCAATTTAGAAAGGTAGCTTACGAGCTTAAGTTTTCTTTAGATCTATCTTCAGTCCATTCAGTATTTGATATCTCCTTTCTAAAGAAATGCATAGGTGAACCATCATCCATAATCCCCATAGAGGACATAGATGTTTAGAACAGCCTCTTTTAGGAAGAGATCCCAGTAAACATTCTTGATTTTCAGATTTGCAGACCGAGGAACAAAGAAGTCCCTCTAGTCAAAGTTCTATCGCTAAATCAGTCCATTGAGGGAGCTACTTAGGAAGCAAAAGAACATATGCGGACCAAGTATACTCACCTCATCTCTGCAAACTCAGATTCATCTTAAGGTAATAGTTTTTCTTAAGCTTATTCAGTTTCATGTTCAGATTTTAGCTACAAACTTAGTATTAGTTACCATTGAATGTTAAGTTATATGTTCATGATCCAGTTCAGTAATGTATCCATGTATTAGATATGCATGCTTAGTATATAGATTCAGTTTATCAATATCCCCAGTTATTCTTTCATGAATCATGTTCATCTATGTTCTCATGTATCAGATATGCATGCGCAATATGATAATTCAGTGTATCAGTGATCTCAGTCATGAAACCATGCTTCAGTTATGCATGGCTAGAGTTTAAGTCCAGTCTCTCTATATTCTCAATCTCAGCAGTCTCATTCGAGAATGAATGTTTCTAAGGGGTAGATAGTGTAAAGACCTGCAAAATCCTAAGCTTAATTCAGTCCTTTAGGCTTGTCAAAGGGTCCCAGACTTAGAATATTTTAGCTAAGCACTCAGACTTAGTGTCATTTTAGCCTACGAAGGTTGGAAATCTTATTTCGCAACCTTCACATCCATTAAATATTGATATTTAGGTCTATTCATGATCAGGGAGGTCCATAGGTATTCCTGGAAGAGTTTTGAAATTTTTGGACCTCATTTGAAACACGTTTATGTATGCTTCTAGTTTGTTGAAGCTTCATGAGATAAATTTCGCTATCCATGATTTTGAGTTATGTGCGGTTGTTTTTCCTTTAAAGTTGTGGAGGCACTACTTATATTGTGTCCATTGTGAGATTTACTTGGATCATCGTAGAATTTAGTACTTCTTCACCCAGTGAGACCTTAATAGGAGGCAACATTGTTGTCTTGAGTTGCTTTAGTATTATGGTATCACTATTCTATTTCGTTCGAGAAGGCTAATTTAGTTGTAGATGCCTTGAGCTGGAAGTCGACTAGCATGGGTATCTTGGAACAACATTTGACCAAGGAGAGGTCTTTGGCCATGGAGGTTCAGTTTTTCGCTAACCATATGGTTAGCTTTGATATTTCAACACTGGGTGTATTTTGGTATTCATGAACGCTAGATCTTCTTTTATAGAGTAGATTCAAGCTCATTAGTATGATGACATTGGACTGAGAGTGATTCAGGATAATGTGTTAAGTGATAAGGCTAATAAAGCCTCACTTTATTTGGATAGTATTTTAAGGATTGGAGGCCGAGTTTTTGTACCGAGAGTGGGTGATTTGATTAGATCAATTTTGGAAGACGCCCATTGCTTAAGATATCCCATCCATCTAGAAGTGAATAAGATGTATCGTGATTTGAAGCAACATTACTGGTACGGTGGTATAAGAAAAGATGTAGCAGATAGTGTAGATCATTACCTATGTTGCTAGTAGGTGAAGGACAATCATTTGAGGCCTCTGGATTGGTTTAGAGGTTACCCATTCCTTAGTGAAAGTTGGAATGGATTACTATGGACTTCATGAATGTCTTGCCTCATGCTTCTAATAGTTTTTATAGTGTTTGGATCATCATGGATTGATTGACCAAATTTTATCAAATCATTTAGCTTCAAGTCTGTTTCAGCACTGAGAGGTTGGCCCATATTTACATACATAAGATTGTGCGTCTTCATGGGGTGCCAGTGTCTACTATCTCATATAAATGTTCAATATTCATATCTCATATTTGGAAGGCCTTTGAGGAAGATTTGGATACTCGGTTTGATCTTAATACAATATTTCACACCCAGACAGATGGTCAGTCCGAGCAAACTATTTAGGTTCTAGAGTATATGCTCCACTCTTGTGTGATAAATTTTTTTGGTTAGTAGGAGCAGCATATAGCTTTGGCAAAGTTTTTTTGAATAATAATAGCTAATATTCCAGTATTGACATGGCTCCTTTTGAGGCTTTGTATGGAAGGCATTTTCTCTCTTCAGTTGGTTGGATTGAGGTTTTTGAGATTAAACCTCGAGGTACGGACTTGCATTGTTTAAACGTGAATTGTAGAAAATTGAGAGTTTGGCCTATAAGGGCTAAAAATAGTAATTCTCCAGTTTAATCCCTAATTTCAACCCATTTTAACTTGGCTAAGTTTTTATTTTTATAATTTCCACTATTCTTTCATTTACATCTTCAAAACAACATCAATTCTTGATTTTAAAATCAATTTTGAGGACTTTTATTAGTAAAGCTTAAGCATGGTTTTTCTTCAATTAGGACTTTATTTTAAACTCGTTTTCACTTAGGTTTTTAGCTATAGACTACTATAAATATAGGGAATGTGTTTCAAAAATAAAATTAGGATATTTTTTGAAAACTTGCTTCGAGGGTCCATTTTTACCCCGACTTAAAATAGGTAGTATGGGTATCATTGGATTTCTTTTCACACTTAGATTCTATATTTCTATGTCATAGTTGATTTTGAGTCAATTTGTTAGGAGTAAGGATTCAAATTGATGGCTTGTGGATTAGTTTCAGATATTGAAGGTAGGTTATGTCTTAACTTTCTTCATACTGTACTGGGTAGCTAATTTTGATACAAAATAATATTAAGGGTATGGTAACTAATCATGAAAATGGCTATAGATAATGTCGTGTGCCCATGTAGGGGCCTATATATTGATGTTAGTTGGTAGTTTTGGAATGTTATTTGCTATGTGTGATCGCATTGGGTCCAATATGATATTATTAGCCATATGTATGTGAAATTTTGTGGTATCTTGTTGACGAAAAACCCTAATATGGTATCAATGGTGACTTCTTGGTGTATTTGATTATATTTTGTGGGATTCATGGAAGGTTGGATAAATGAGTGGATTTTGTCTTATTTGGTTGGTATATTGGTTGGATATGGAATCTCTCATTCTGATTTGTTATTTAACATTATATCCTCATATCATATTTATTCATGAAACATTGGTGCCACTATGAAAAGATTTGAAATACCAGAAATACTTGTTTTTTCTAACAGAAAATGAAACATCTTAAAACCCCTCTATCAAAGAAAATGACGGAAAGAAGATATGGATATTCATATTGGTTGGTTGTATATAGGTTGACAAACCCCCTATAGGTCCTACACTGCAAAGATTTGTGCAACAACCTCATGAATCACATCGTCATTATCGTCATCATATCATCGTCATCTTTATTGAACCTTATATATTGTGCTTATGTTATGATTGTATTTTTGTCTTTAACTTTACATTGTACCTTTATTTGTATTGCTTCATCTCTCTTAATGCTGACCAGTCTATTTGTATTTCCTTCTTGTACTTGTATGTGTGATATCTGTATTTGAGGTAGTGGTTGATTTTTTGTGTCCAGAGTTGGATACTGTCTTTCCTTATTTAGACTATGTCTTTATTTGTATTCATAGACTTAATTATTCTAAGTTTGAATATCTTATGTATTTTGATCTTGAGTTGTACTTGTTATTTCTTACTCTGTGACACCATGTTTTGGGTTTTAGTTTAGTGTCCTTTATTATATTTTTGCTTTTACTATGTGTATATATATATATATATATATATATATATATATATATATATATGTTTGTGTGTGTGGCTTGACTCTATTATAGGGGTCTTTCCTTGTTTTTGGTATTGATTTCTCATTCTGTATCGGTTTTAGGTGATAAGCTTACTTATGAAGGCTTTCCACGACAAGTGCCATCATGACCCTTGGTTTTTTGGTGATGGAAAATACCCTTAGGAATGGCATGACCTTATCGCGTATTTCCTTGGGTGTGAAACACCATTAACACACACCCTACTAGAATTTGCCTTTAACAAGTTGTCCAAGGGTGTGGGGTATCCTTATCCCAAAGCTCTGAGAGTGTGACACGCCCTTGTTCCCCAAGCACCAACTTTTATTTGTACTTTAATCCTTCTACTTGCCTCCAAGTCCCACACTATTAAGTTGCATTTACAACTTCATCTAATCTTGTTATACTTCCCGAAATTGCTCCTAAATCATTTAATAGTATCCTACAAAATCAAGTAACAACCATTAGTTCATACAACACAATAGAGTTCGTCAAAGTACACTATAACAAATATAGTTCAAACTAGAACCACTAGTTTTCTTATCTTACTCAATGTGACATTTTGATTATTAACTTATTATAATTACACCTTACACATTGTGAACGTGTCACTCAACTCATAAACACACAATTCCGCACTACATAGATCATTAAGAACGTCGGTAAGTCCTCTAAAATAATATAAATGTGCATAGATAATGACACTTAGGAGTATAAATATACCTAAGATCAATGCTCTACTAGAATGCAATAATAGACGTCCCAATATTATTGGTGCCCTATCATCTGCATTATAATTAGGAATAATAAAGTTAGCTGGAATAATGAACCTACCAACCTTGATAAGAAGGATCCTCTATGAATTCTGTGGGGATCACTTTAGTTCTTTCTGCCATTTGTAGCACAAATAAACAGGGTCTATAGAAAGGAGCACAAATTGATGATTTTCCCTAAAACACTCAAACCAGAGGAAACATCACTTTCACCAATTTGTATGGGGAGGGTGAAACTCCAAGGGCCCTTGAGCTTTTTAGACAACTGTAAGATCCCGCAAAATCCTAAGCTAGACTTAGAATATTTTAGCTAAGTACTCAAAGTTAGTTTCATTTTAGCCTACGAAGCTTGGCAATCTTATTTCGTGACCTTTATGTCTATTAAATGTTGTTGTTTAGGTTGATTCATGATCAGAGAGGTCCATAGGTGTTCTCAGACGAGTTTTGAATTTTTTATACCTCGTTTGAAACACGTTTGAGTGCCAAAAATAGTGGGTCGACGCGATCTCAGTGCGTCGATCAACCATTGCGTCGATGGATGATCTTCCCCGGCTTCAATGCAAATTCTAGTTAACCAACGTGAACTTGGCATTACACATTGGCTATCAGGTCGATGCCATCGATGCAGTGCGTTGACCTACACATCGATAACCCAGTTTTCAATCATTAAAAGATCGAGTTTTGGGTGGTATTTGGGTCTTACTCCCTCGACCCGCAGTCCCCAAAATACAAAATTAAACACCCTATAGAGCAAATATAGTCATTCTTTCTCAAAATCTCTGAAGAACAAAATCCTAGAAGCTTCAATTTCAAATGAAGGGCACATGATTACACCATAAACTTTAAGAAATTCTAAAACAAAAGTATGTAAAGTGTTTATCCAAGGGTTCCTTCCGTCCTTGGATTCTAATAATATCTTTTGAATTTCAAGTAATTTATTTTATGATTTCCATGTTTGGAATTAAAGTGTATCCCTGATTGCTATTTAGATTAATTCCTAATTCCTAATTATATGTATTTCATGTGAAATTGATAATTATGTGTGTAGATTCATGTGAATCCATGATAAACCCTTGAATTGTGAAATTAGAGTAGAATTATGATGCTTACTTGTTGTTCAATACTATGTGTATATATTTTGGTCACTCTGTGCTTAATAAATTATCCATGTGAACTATTAAGAGGATGAAATCATGTCAAGTTAGCTTATGTGCAAGTTATATTGTGCAAGTGTTTGTAATAATGCCCCAATGAATAAATGATGATCAAGTACTTTGCTTATATGCTTCCAGTTGTGCCATGTCTCTTAATTTATGCTATCGAGTACTAGGGTTACTTGTACCCGACAATTTAGCTGCTTGTATAGAGCCATGGTCAGTCATAGAGTAGAATCAGTCATGTCACGATTAGTAGAATTTAGTCAGTACAGAACTTATAAAAATTCAGTGAACTCAGAATCAGTCCAGTTCAGTTCAGCAAAATTAGTTCAGTTCAATTATACACTACGATCAGTAACAGTCCATTCTAGCCTAGTACAATTTAAAATTAAATCTAGTATCTATTCAGTTGAGAGGAGGATTCAACACTGAGTGAACCTAACGATGGGGACTCACTTGCCAGTAGAGGGCGAAATCCTTAGAAGCAGTCCTTGCGTTCGAGAACTATATAGCCAGTGTAGATTGAGACATCAACCTGCTAGTTGAGGGTTGATGAGGTGATCTACCTATAAGTTGAGGGTACCACCATTCTCTTTCAGAGTACCTGTCAAATGAGGGTGACTTAGCTAGTCCTTACCTGTGGCACAGTACTGACACCCTTTCGACTGGGTTTATAGGTTGGATCCCAATCAATTTTGTCACGACCCAAACCGAGGCCCTGGCCATGATAACCATCCCAAATTATGAAGGCCAGAGATCCCTTCTAACTTGTAATCACATACACCATTCATGTATAATAAAGAGATGCGGAAATATATGTAACAACAAAATCATGGTCATAAGTCTTACATAAATTTAAAATGAAAGTCAAAATCCAAAGCCATCTAACAACATCTGATAACCGTCTGCGAAGTCTCTTCTACATGATCAAATATCCACTGTCTGAAAACTGGGACAAGGCCCCCAGTCCAGTAGACCCAAACCATAACTATGATAAATGTCAAAAATATCGATAGTCCTTATGAAGTATAGAATGCTCACCAACTGGACTCTGCACTTCTGTATGTCTGAATCTACTGTTTATCAGGCCCCTTAGATTGTACCTCAAAACCTAGAAGAGAGGGGGTCAATACAGTGTACTAGTACGCGAAGAAATCCAAAATAATCTATTTATAAGTATAAAGTAGTTGAGAGAAATTTACCAAAACATCATGCATAAATTATTTCAAAACACATGGGCACTTTTCTAAAAATCATAAATCATTCTTATCAAATAGTTTCTGATCTTTGTATTACTTCTGAGTTAGGTGTCAGTCCCCTACAAGTCAGATATTCCACAGTCAATATGGAATCCGCCATTGACTTGGCAGGAAAGCCCCCGACCCGAGTGTACTGCAAGGGTTTGAGTGTCTGAGTCTTATATGCCACAGCGCACAAGGCTAGCGTATAATAATATACCCGAATCAGCAAATTACGATTTTAGGTAATGAGTTGTCTAAACTCACTCCTTCTTCGGGGAATCACCTAACATCTCTTTATGCCCAATTTTAGCTTGTTCTGAATATGATTCATTCAGAAGTCTAAATCATGAAAATATGATAAAGTCTAATTTCTATATTAGTCTGAGTCTGTTATGGCATTGTCTGATTTGGTATCGTAATACAAAGACATGCAAGTCGTAATTCTGAGCCATAATGCATTAAGAATGATCTTTCATAAAAACATAGTCCAAACTACCCAAACATGCAATTTAACAAAGAGAATTCGTGTTCTGAAAACATAAGTCAAAACTATACAGAATTCCCATACTTTAAATAAACAAGTGGTGGTCATGAAATCTTTAACAAACCATGTAATGCTTCTTATTATATGTTTATGTTCAACATTCATCAACATAAACATCCCTCTCTCTTTTGAAATCAAAAATCGTATTTCAAATATAACATTATTCAAGACATTTCATAACATGTTTTTCATGATGCATTCAAACGATTTCATAGTATATCATAAGTAAATGAAAATCATCACAAGAGAGGGAGTTTTCATGAATTGTGCTCTCAATTCAATCATCAACCTTAAAACACATGCTTACATATATATATATATATATAATTTCAAATTAATTTGGGGAAAGGACAAAATACCAAAGCAATATCATCAACGCTTCTAAAACATTAATATATTCAAAAATCCGAAACCCCTTTCTTAAAATCATGATTTCTATGCCCATGAGATTTTAGGAAAACCCCATGTACCTTAAATTAGAAGCTTTTGAATGAACTCTAGATTTTGGGATTTTATACGTATGATTTAAGGGTTCCTCTTGTAGCCCTCGCAATGGGGATTCCGAATCTTGAAGAATCAAGAAAAACCCATGGTTAAATCTTGAGATATTTGGATTTTTAGTTTGAAACCCTAGGGTGAGTTCTTGATGAATTTGAGAGAAAAGAATCATATTTTGGTGTTTTGGGAGTTTAATCCCATGTTATAGCTGGATAACGGATGGAAGATACCTATTTTTCCCTTAAAAACACTGAAACAGAACCTGAAATTTTAGTGCGTGCAATGGGGCGTGCGTCGCACGCTTATCGCATGATGCTACTGTCTTAGTCACTAAAATAGTCATAACTTTTCACTCGGGTATCAGATTTAGGAGAAATTGGTATTGTTGGAAAGATAATTCAAAGAGATTTCATTTGATATATAGTATTAACTATTCATTATATAAAAAGAGTTATGGTCAATGGAATTAGACCCAAGTTTCGACGCTCACTCAAAGTCGAACGATAGGAAAGCTTTCAACTCGTCCTGAGTTAGGGGACCTCTATGATCTCAATTCATAATTAAATAGGTTCACACACTACATAATTGATTAACATGCCAAATTTTCATAAGATTTATGGCTTTTGGATCATCTATGAATAGAAATGATGGTTTTCGTTCTACCCCGAAATGTGGGGTGTTACATTATCTCCCCCTTGGGATCATTCATCCCCGAATGATGGGTAGAAATGTATAAGTCTTAAAGGTATGGAATTATATAGACATGATATGTCTTCTAAGAAGGTATATAGATGAGCTGAAACATTTAAACTTCTTTCATAAAACTGAATTCTGAGCTGACTGGACTTTACTTACTTTAAGGAGTTGGTTCATGCAGATAGTTTAGGATTCTCTTGAAGTGTTCATGACCTAATCATATATATTGAATTGAGAATTGATAAATTAGGCTAGTACGAATCATGAGGTAACAAGACTTAGACTGTACTATGGTATTACACTGTCTGAGCTAAAATACTTTGAAAAGTTTGAGATTATGCACTGCACTCTTGTGAACTAAGTCATGACTAAGTAGATGAATCTGAAACATGAGGCTTAGACTGAACTGAATTCACAATTTACATGGATGGAATAGATTATCTCTTGGGGTAGTCTTACGGATAAGACTTCGGATAGTAGGACTGGTGTAAGAGGTGAAAAATCACAGTAACTTGTCTGCCTGCCTGTTAAACTAAATCGCTGGCTATCCAGGCCGAATTATACTAGGAACTTATACCTAACTGGAGTATCTCTACAACACTCTTTCTAAAAAAAGTTCTAGTATCATTCGGGAGAAAAGAATCTTGGGCATGAGTTACACAAGACATCCAACTAAGGAATCACGACAATGACACTACTCTATAGCATAGAATATAGACATATAACTCATAAGCTAGGATAGAATTACCAGGCCTTAGGCAATGCAACTTCTTACTATCATGCTTAGCGCACTTCTCGAATACTCCCTTAACTATATTATTCCCTTTAAATTCCATACTTATTTGATTCAACTTAGAATTCTTATACAGGCATTGATAACTCTTTCTACTAATGTCTAAAGCAGTTAAATTCTTTAACTATGGTCAAGCCTAATTCTAAATCACAAAATACAACATGTCATACAACGATACTAGTCTAAACCATATGATTCAATTTTCTATACTCTTTTTAGAGATCACACCCTAAACATAACGTGCCTTACAACTTCAATTAGGACTAAATCGGAACTCTTACTATAGATTTACTATCACATATTGCGTTCCTCCACTTAAATCCCCAACTTGTCATTCAAGCCAATCTTTATAACCACATATGAACTTCAAGGCAAACACCAATAAAGATATACTTCACATATATTCTCTAAACCCCTATCAATACAACTCATATGCGGTACCCCAAGAACATACACAAAAAATTTTCTACTAACCATCACATGTATCAAAGACTTGGCCCCAAATCTTACTTCATACTTATGTACTTATCTAAAACAAGCATGCTATGATCTTTTATCAAGAAGAAACATTTACTCATCAACACTATCATCACATAAAGAGGAGTCACTAAAAGATTAAAACATAAGATCTTCAAGCATGGAAGGATATTATACGAGACTTGACACTTAACAAAGGCCTGAGAAACAATGAATCAACATCAACTATTCATCAAATTGATCTGAATTGAGAGTATACCTATCTATAAAATGAATCTCGCCAATCATTTGGTGTGTAGAATGAGTTATGGGAACTGAGCAACTATAAAGCGTGAGTACATTAGTCATGAGCTACATGACCTCAATTTAGAGTTCATAACTTATGGAATGTGATCCCGACTACTGAATGAATTGGAATTCCTCATTTAAGAACTAGAAGAGCACGTGATTCTCTATCATATACATGAACATGAACTATGATCATGGAACTGAAACGTGAGGCATGAGTAGGTATTGGGATAACTAAAAAATACTAAGATAAGAATGGGTTGAGTCTCACCCTCACTTTCTGACGTTCTATATCATACTGCATCACTACTAGTTACTAAGAGCCTTACTTGGTTATTTATTCTATCATCTCCCCCTTATCTTTACGCCATCATCTTAAGTTTGAGAGATCCCTTACTAAATTCTAACTAAACTACACTTACTGCACTCTAGGGTTTGGAAAATGACAATACATGCATATCATAGAACTTAACCCGATTGACTACACCTGAAAGTGGAAAACCCACTATTAATACTACCTTCTAAGATACACTCTATCATTCTATAGCCATCAATAGTCATCATATAATACTTGAGCACTTACTAACTTCTAATCTTCATGATTATTCCCATAATCGGAGTGAACCCCCTATAGCGTTTCAACTCTTATTTCTATCAATTCAACCTTCAAAAATTCAAACTTAGATTATAACACTTAACATGGATATCACCAAGCCTTTGATGAATCATACTACTAGTATACTTCTACCTCATACACACAACATCATACTTTGTTACGAATCAAATAAACTTACAATATCACATATACCATTAGAGCCTATTAGATTACTTCCATATAACTAGTATCATTAACTAAGAAATTATCACATCTACCTTTATGGACATCAACTGTTCAAACTTAATGTCTAGTGCTAAGCATGATTTACAAACCAACCTAACACACAATTCTTACAAAACATTCATCATTAATCTTAAGCCACTATTCTTACATCCACATCCTACATTAAATTCAAGCCAATAGTCTAGCATCAATCATCTACCACCAATAAAGAAGGCAACATTATATACTAGTCCATCAAATTGGGACATTCTATCCAAATAACTCAAAAATCTACTACATACCAACGAAAAAGAGTTAAAGGGGGTAAAGTCATGTAATAGACATGGTTAACCTTAATCTTATATTATAACCCCATACAATCTTATCTGCTTATACAGCTTTCTCATATCACACTTACTTACCCAAGCATACATTTAGACTACCTTCAAATTCCACAAACAACTATGAGTCTATAATTATAACTTACTGGCTCATCTAGCCATTTTCATACTTCAAGCAGACAACAATTCACCTTAACTAATAACTCCTTCTCCACCTTCTACTAAACAACACACAAGGATGTATCACTTCATTACAAACTTAATCTCATACAAAAAGGTTCGACTATATATATATTCAACTAACACAAGAACAACAAGTTGAACAACAAGTTGCTAGTGAATCAAAATAGGCCTCACACTACTTCACTAGACTTTGATTTTTGTTTTCTGAATAAGAAAATGAAATGAATAACAAAGCAACAATACTAGTGAATCGAAAGATCCCCACACGGCTTTACTAGACTTTTAGTTTCAACAACACGATGATAACAAGATTACAAGAGATAGAAACTTGACACACAATAAGCAATGATCTAAGAATACACATCTTACTCTATATAAATATAAATCTGAGTCAAACACTTCCCCCATAGAATACCATGAAATCGACACATAAAACTAGCTACCACATTAGTCTATCACTATAAATGGACAAATCATCCTCGAACATCAGTTATTCAACTAAAATATTTATTTACACAAAAGTCACCCTTACTCTGACTCCTAACTTTGTGACTTCATAATATTAGCTTCTTGGTCTAATCTCACTACCAATAGGTCATAACACCGACACTTTAACTTATACAACTACTCAGGTGGAAATACAGTTCCAACAATTCTGCTAAAAATTATTCCCGTTTTAGGCATGACATCTGCAACATAAATTTTTGTAAAGGACTGAATACCCTTAATACCGCAGGCTAAAAAACACGATTTTATCATTACCAAAGTTCACACAAAAATCAATACACTCTAACGCACTAACGAACTATTTTCAAGTCCTTGCATAATTTTAAAATCTTATATGGCTCAATCAAAAGGGACCATACCATTTAAACTCTACACTTCTGCACTTGATTCACCTCAACAATGAGACATATCTGAGCACATCAAAGTAAGGAAAGAATTGGGATAACTTTACTTTCGTATGGGCAACACACAACACGAATTAAAGTATGAAAGAGGAACATTCTGACTCCATAGCAAGAACTAAAACATGAAGAAAGCGAAACATCCCTAAACACCTAGTAGCCTCCTGCTTATAAGTGTGGCACACTACACACCCATAAATAAAACTCTTCCTAACGTGATTTTGCTGACATCCTGGGACTATAAACCGTGCTCTGATACCAAGTTTATTATGACACAAACTAAGGCCTTGGCTGTGATGGGCATCCCGAACTATGAAGTCCTGAGAGCCCTTCTAACTTGTAATCATGTACACCATTTATGTATAATAAGGAGATGTGGAAATATATGTTAGAACAGAATCATGGTCATAAGTCTGACACAAATTTAAAATGAAAATCAAAATCCAAAACCATCTAATAACATCTGATAACCATCTGCGAAATCTCGACTACGATATCAAATATCTACTATTTGAAAATTGGGAAAAGGCACCTAGTAGACCAAAACCATATCTATGATAAATGTCAAAAAAATAGATAGGCCTTCTGAAGTATACAAGGCTCACCAACTGGACTCTGCACTTCTGTTTATGTGAATCTACTATTTATTAGGCCCCCTAGATTGTGCCTCAAAACCTGGAAGGGAGGGGGTCAATACAGTGTACTGATACATGAAGAAATCCAAAATAATATGTTTATAAATATAAAGTAGGTGAGAGAAATTTACCAAAACATCATGCATAAAGAATTTCAAAACACATGGGCACTTTTCTAAAAATCATAAATCATTCTTATCAAATAGTTTCTGATCTTTGTATTACTTATGAGTTAGATGGCACTCCTCTACAAGTATGATATTCCATGGTATATATGGAATCCGCCATTGACTAGGCGGGGAAGACCCCAACCCGAGTGTTCCACAAGGGTTAGAGTGTCTAAGTCTGATACGCCACAGGGCACTAGGCCAGTGTATAATAACATACTTGGATCGGCAAATCACGGTTTTGGGCAATGAGTTTTCTAAACTCATGCTTTCTTCGGGGAACCACCTAACATCTCTTTATGACTAATTTTACTCTTTTTTAAATATGAGTAATTCTGAAGTCTAAATCATAAAAATATGATAAAGTCTGATTTCTGTATTAGTCTGATTCTGTTATGGCATTGTCTGATTTGCTATTGTCATACCAAGACTTACAAATCATAATTCTGAGCCATAATGCATTAAGCATGATCTTTCATAAAAAAACAGTTCAAACCACCCAAACATGCAATTTAACAAAGAGAATTCATGTTCTGAAAACATAAGTCAAAACTATAAAAAATCCTCATACTTTCAATAAACAAATGGTGGTCATGTAATCTTTAACAAAGCATGAAACTCTTCTCATTGTATGTTTATGTTCAATATTCATCGACATAAACATTCCTCTCTCTTTTAAAATCCAAATCATAATCCAAATATAACATTATTCAAGACATTTCATAACATGTTTTTCAAGATGCATTCAAACTAATTCATAGTATCTCATAAGTAAATGAAAATATCACAAGAGAGAGATTTTTCATGGATCACGCTCTCAATTCAATCATCAACCTTAAAACACATGCTTACATATATATATATTTATATATAATTTCAAATCAATTTTGGGAAACGTCTAAAGACCAAAACAATATCATCAACACTTCTAATACATGAATATATTAATAAATCCAAAATCCCTTTCTTAAAATCATGATTTCTATATCCACGAAATTTTATAGAAACCCCGCGTACCTTAAATTAGAAGCTTTTGAATGAACTGTAGCTTTTGGGATGCTATACGTATGATGTATGGGTGCCTTTTGTAGCCCTCACAAAGGGAATTCTCAATCTTGAAGAATCAAGGAAAACCCATGGTTAAATCTTGAGATATTTGGATTTTTAATTTGAAACCCTAAGGTGAGTTCTTGATGAATTTGAGAGAAAAGAATCATATTTTTGTGTTCTAGGAGTTTAATCCCATGTTAGATCTGGATAAGGATGGAAGATACCTATTTTTCCCTTAAAATATGGAAACAGAACCTGAAATTTTGGTGCGTGCGAGAGGACGTGTGTCACACGCTTATCGTATGATGCTACTATCTCAGTCACAAAAAATGGCCATAACTTTGTCTCGTGTATCGGATTTAGGTGAAATTTGTATTATTGGAAAGCTAATGCGAAGAGCTTTTATTTGATATATAATAGGCCCTCTGATTATTTATATACAAATAGTTATGATCAATTGAATTTGACCCATGTTTTAAAGCTCACTCAAACTCGAATGATAGGAAAGATTTCAACTCGTCCTTGTATTAGGGGAGCTCTATGATCTCAATTCATTCTTAAATAGGTTCACACACTACATAATTGATTAACATGTAAATTTATAGAGGATTTATGGCTTTTGGATCATTTATGCATAGAAATGATGGTTTTCGTTCTAGACCAAAATATAGGGTGTTACAAGTTTTGAGAGGGGCATGTCGATTAGATGATTACCTCCTACAATCTCAATTCCAATCACAGTCTCAAAATAAAACTCAGTTCAGTTCTAAAGATTTAGCACTATCAGACATAGTCACTCAGTTTATAAGAACTCAATATGGTTTCGCAAAATTCAAAACTTTTAAATATTATCATTCAGATAATCAGTAATACAGTATTCATAAACTCAGATATTGGTTATCAGTATTCTAATTCAGTACTCAGTATTAGCACAATCTCATTTATAGTCAGTGTATTCATACATGTACTCTTCTCAGTCATACTCATGTGATTCAGTTATTATTATGCATGCATATGAACCCATGCATTTTAGCCTACGTCATAGAGTATACCAGTACATTCAAAGTACTGATACATTCTTTTCTTTGTGCTATGATATCTTATATCATAGGTTCAGTTGTATGGGCTCCAGAACACCCTTAGTAGTTTAGATTCTCAACCTTTAGAGTAGTGCTGAATCCTCATAGTTCAAGGACATGCTTATTATTTATAGTACTTCAGTTTTATTTTAGTAGATGAAGTTAGTTGGGGACTTGTCCCATCAACTCCACTGTTCAGACAGTTAGAGGTTTTTCAGACTAGAGTATTTTCAAACAGATGTTCAGTTTTGGTATTTTAATACCACAATCAGATTTATTTATAGATTTGAACCTTTTCCACCTATTTCCACAATTATTATAGTATTTCTTACACAATTATTGCAGCAGGTATAAGTCATGGGTTGGCTTTTGGTCCTTTGAAATAATAAGCACGGTGTAATGTCTGGGGTACAGACTCGGGGCGTTACAGCATCCATTACGTAAGCACAAAACTACTGTCTATAGTAAGTGCTATAGTCTCAATATCACCAAAATTATTTTTGTTCACCACCACATCCTTCAAATACTTAGCATACTTGGGCATTCCCTGCAAAACATCTAAAAAGGGAGGTTAATGTGAAGTTCTTTGATGTGTCAAAGAATAATGGTGGTGGCGGTCTATCTTTAGATTTCTCAATTGACTTTTCGTTTGGGTAATCAGACTTTCTTTTTTTGTTAGCTTCTTTGGATGCCACTTTATTTTCTATTTTCTTTGGTGTGATCAATTCTACTTGTATCTCATTATTTTTCTTTGAAGGCACATAAAACAAGTCTTACCACTCTTTAAGGTGATTTCTATTACCTACTTTGGTTTTTTCGTATCACTAGGCAACGCCCTAAGGTTTTTTATCTTGTGCCTAAGATAACTGGACCAACTGCGTCCTTAAATTCTTTTGAAGCAAAGGCTGATTTTTTTATCTCAGCATCCATTTATCTTTAGTTGGAAAAAATCTTTTAAAAAGTCTCTTCTATATTTCTTGCTTGAATCCCGTAATGCTGCTGAAACTACTGTGGTTGAACCTGATTATTGATCCAAGAGTAGTTGGGTTCATTTAGCTAGTTACAATTATAGGCATTACCATAGTTCTAGTTTCCTTTTTGTTTATTTCCTATGAAATTCACCGATTCTAGAATTTCTCCACATAAGTTTTTAAAGTGACCACTACTACCGTGAATTTATCACGAAGTCAAATCTTACTAAATTACAATAACATGGTCTTGAGTTTGAGCTGCACTCAACTTCATGATTTGAGTCATCATCTAATTCTGAAAAGAGGCCAATTATTTCCAATTCTATGGCACTATCTACCTCAATCAAACCTGCAGGCTAATTATCCACACTTCTAGAAATACCAACTTGGCACTTTGGATTTCCTTGTACGATACGGTTGAGGAATGTATGAGGCTCATCATAGGTTTTCTCCAGAGCCTGACCACCTTCTATTAAATCTAGCAAATTTTTTATGTTAGGGTCAAGACCTTCAACAAAGTATGAGTGAATACCTCATTTGTGTATTGGTGATGCAGGCAATATTTGAGAAGAGACTTGATCTTTCCCATGAATGATAGATATTTTTATCTCCTTTCTTCTTGAAACTCAGGATCCCACTCCTTAACCTTGCTATTTTACTAGATGGAACAAATCAAATGATGAACTTATGTGCCAAGTCCCCAAGTTGTGATTAAGTTTGAAGGTTCTTCGTTCAACTATTTTTTTCCTTCCACCAACAGTGAGAATAGGAAAAGAGTGAGCCTTTTGTAATCTGTGAAGACTCCCATAGAAATGAATATGTCTATGACATCTAAAAAGTTCTAAAGATGAATATATGGTTCCTCATGGGACGATCTTGTGAAGTACCTGATTGGGTGCAACAATTGCACCATGTTGTATTTAATCTCAAATATACCTCTTGTGTCTGGTTTTTAAATATGGCAGGTCATATTGGTTGCAAGTAGAATTACGACATTGTACACCAACCTGTGGGATGGTTGTTCATCACCCATATCTAAAGAAGTAGTTCTCCTAGCTAAAATTATAGAATAGTATAGAGAATTTCTATCTCTCTCCTCAATTGGAGTAAGCACGTTCAGGTTTGGTCTATGGTTAGAACAAATACCTTTTCTTTTCAAGTGAAATTGATTTTCAAACTTTTACCTATAAATTCAGTAATTAAGACCAAGATGCTAGAACTTATCAAACAAAATGGTAAAACAAAAAATTAAAATGTTTCTAATATATTAATACCCACAACGACGCTAAAAACATATTGCACCCAAGATCACACACAAGTGTACATGGTATAAGAAGTAATATAGTGGCTTTTTAGGAGACAAATATCAAACCCACAGGGACTAGATTTTTTGAAGACAGTCCAATAATAGTATTACTATTGAAGATAAATAAACATGATTTGAAAACAAAAACATTTTGAGTTTTGTTTTCTTAAAAACTAAATAATTGAAATAATAATGATATGAAACTTGGATTGTAAACAATTATGGACAATTGCATGTTTGAGACATCTACTTCACATTCATGAATAACTATGATTTTTAGATAGTGTTGGTGTTTGATTATTGTGTAATGAGGTTGATTCATTTATCCAAATTAGTCACATAACTAAATCATTGAACGGGGATGTGAGTCTCCAATTAGGATGCACAAATTATCTTCCCATTTCATTAATCAAGTGGGCTGTTTAGGTATATTTCTATCCTAACCATGAATCATTCTTTAAAAATTAGTATTAAATCAACTAGCAATATGATCCACACTCTCTATGTTCTTCATTCCACCCCTTCACTCCTATGTTCAATTCGTTTTGGGATTTAGATTTATTCTAAAGTTCATAACTCCTTAGAAATAATAATATAATAATGAAAAAGTAATCACACTACTTGATAAACATATGCACCAACTAATAAACCATAACAATCATGTTTTATCCTTAATCCTATAAAGAGGTTGTTTATCCACTCATCGTCATACAAAGAATCACCAACTAAGAGTTCATAAGTAAAACTACAAGAAACTAAAACTTAAAAGGGAGAAAAATCCTAGAGTAGAGCCTTTGATGCCATCTCCTTTTCCTAATCTTGTGTTGTTCCAAAAGTCCCTTGTAGATATGTCTAAGTACCTCTTATATAGTTCTTTGGGTCGTCCAAAAGCTTCACCAAATGAAATGTAAGAATAAACCACTTTACCCCCAACTTAAATGAGTAAAAAACCAGATTTTAGATATCCGTAGAAGGGAAGGGGGTGGGGGTGGGGGTGGGGGTGGAGGGAGGGGCAGGTTGTACTGCATGGCCAAATGCATGGAAAAAAGGGGTGTGGTGTAGGACCATAGAAAAAACAATGCAGTGTTCCCTCTCCCTAGAGGGTGCGGTGCAAGGCCTACACCAATGTTGGGAGGTGGTGTAGGGGGTGAAGTGTACGGACCCCTTCTTAGGGTGAGGGTTCATCCAATCTTCCCTCTCTTCTTAACTTAGGCTTGTTTCTTGTTTCCTAGATTCTTGTGCGTGATTGTAGGATTTATTTATATTTCGTAGCTTCTCCATGGTATCCTACAACATCACATAACAAATATTATTCCATACAACACAATGGACCTTATCAAAGTACACTTGAACAAGCATAGCGTAGGCTAGCCAAACTAGTTTCATAGCATAGGCTAGCCGAACTAGTTTTCTCGTATAAACTATATTTGATTATTTTAACTCTTGAATTGTTCCAAATGCACCTTAAAAACTTTAAGCATGCAAATTAGCACAAAAATACACAAATACACACTTTATAATTTATTAAACACATTAAGTTATCCTAAAAATAAACTAAACACGTGTAGATAATGACACTTAAGTGTATAAATATGCCTAAGATCACAAAACCATAGTCTAATGAAGTAAGCAATAGAATCTACATCTTTTAAGGGGCATAACATACCACGGCATAACTAATAAATTATGCAGACTATAATGAGTCCTAATGATAGCCAAATCTTCAGCAACTTAGGCGATATGGTCACTCATACACTCCCTAGAGTAACAACCTTTGGTTATTGACAACTGACATACAAGAATATATAGAATCATCCTTTTTTTTCATACACCATGTGGAAGCATCCCACAAAGACACACTAGGCAAAACAAATCCCAAAATGAGAATCTATTAAAATCACTCATTTAAACCAACTTTAAGAAAATTGATACATTAATGACATCATAGAAAAGACAGTATAATCAAGTTAATATCAAAATCAATAATCAAGGCAATTACTAGGAGATAATCCAGCCAAATCAGAAAAAACAAACCTCAGACTTATCAACCTTAAGAACAACTACAAAAAAGAGTTGTTAATCCAAAAAATTACAACATATTCATATAAGTCCAAACCTTAATTTGCATAATATTCTCCATAACTGACCTTACCGTACAAACAAAAGAATCAAGACCAATCAACTAAGGTAGCCATCTCGGCCAAACTAGCAAGAATTTCATAAAAAGAGACACTAACTAGATAGTGCTTGTCTAATATACTATCAAATAACATACCACAATAGGTTATCAATAGTATGGCATAAAATACAAGTTGTATAAAAGAAAGACAAACAAATCCAAATTCTAGAACCATATTGAATGCCACTAAGCAAAATAATTGGGAATTTACCCTAGAGCTACACCGCAAGGTAATCATAGTAAGTATGCACTCAATCCATTGCTAAAAGGAAATATCTATGAGGGTATTCATATACGTATAGACCTACATAAAGACTCAAATTAAACAAAAAAATTATCAAGGCATAGGGACACCAATGGGTATGAAAACCCCAAATCAAATCACATAGAAACCAAAAGATAATAAATAAAAACTACACTTATAACCATGGAAGCTAAAGCCGTGGTTCTTGGTTTTCCTAAAAAAGTATGAATCTATATATGTTCGACCCCATACTAATCATCTGAACGACCAACTAAATTACCCAGGGCACCGTCTCTAACTGAAGGTGACATATCTCTGAAAGACTAAACTGGCTGTATTGACTTCCTGATAATCCCAAATTAGACTCTCTAGACCAATTACTGGTCTCCCTTTAGTAGTAACAAGCCTCTAAATCTCTAATCTATCGAGTGAATTTAACTCAAAAATACTATCTCTATAGAAATGTACTACCCCAAATCCTATACTAAGAATTACTAGTATTAACATAAGGTCCTAAGAGGTATATAATTAAGCTTCACATAATACTATAATATAGCAAGTATTCTAGGCTATGGCTCAAGAATAATTCTATTCTAAAAATCACCTAAATAAGTCAAATGATATAACTACATATAAACTTACCCTATAACCCCTACCAAGCATGAAGTTTATAACATACATACTCATAAAGAATAGTAAACCAAACACTA
Organism: Capsicum annuum; assembly: GCF_002878395.1. NCBI lineage: Eukaryota > Viridiplantae > Streptophyta > Magnoliopsida > Solanales > Solanaceae > Capsicum > Capsicum annuum. Next base: position 26,885,143 of record NC_061112.1, on the reverse strand, counting down.
CCTTAAAGCCGAATCGCAGTGTTGAATACGAGTTGCTCATCTACACTCCACAATTTCTAGACGATATTGCACTATCGAAATCATAATATAAATATTAATACGAGTAAAATAAGATACAAATTGTAATAAAAACAACCAACCAAAAATCAATAAAAAATAGTCATGTAGGACTCTTTAACAAAATTTGAAATTAAAATCTGTTGTAAAGTTTCTTGAAGGACAAGAAATATGTGCTTACAAATTAAACACAAGATGAGTCCGCATCGGATCCCAAACAACTCAAGAAAATCAAATTCCAAAACCAAAAATTAATTGTATTTTGGAATGGAATAACACAAGAATTAAAAGTGAAAATAACTAAGGAATAATAAAATAAGATACTCGAGTTCAACGGGATGATACCACAATAATTACCAATCTTAATGTCTAACAATGGATGAAAATATCCAATAAAAAGCTTTAAACCTTAAGGGAGAAGTACTTAAATGGACTTCCAGGGGTCATTTACAAATATAGAACCCCTTTTGCAAAATACAATCCCAGATCAAACAACGGCTTTATGAGGTCAGTCCATTATGAACATGAAGAAAGATCTTGGACCGGCTAAGTTGGCTTCCTCTTTGCAAATGTGATGTGTAGCTTTTAAACATAGAGGTTAAGATTCTTTGACCTTTGTAAATACGGCCAAGGCCTAAAAAATGCCAAGACCAAAGTACCTCGTAAATGCACCAAGGGACAAGAAAATATAATGGGCAATTTTGGCCTGCACCAGGTATTATTGCACCAGCAAAATCCAATTCTAAATTTACCTTAATTGGGTGCTCGAGATTAATTCAGAACCTTGTCCTTGTAAATGAACTATGCTAGCATATAAATGTTTGTATTTCAGAGTCAAGAAACTATTAGAGTTTATATACGAGGTCATTTTCATAATAAAAAGGGATCCCACACTCATTTTTCCACTTTTACCAATATTTACCGAACAACCCAAAATGATATGAGCATGGTTTGATTGGGACACATTAGGAGTTTCCATATCTTGAGCCTAGAGAAAGCCACAAAGCATTGAATACAAAAGGCTATGGGAGATCAAGGGTCATTTGGTAAATCAAGAAGGACACTTGTGGTTATTTCCTAAATAGTCACTTTTTGGCTATTTTTAACTAAATTATTTTTATAAAAGGAAATAACAATATATAGTTGTCTTAGCCCTTTTCATTCTTAGATTTTGGATTACTGAATTGTCTTGAATAGACTTGATATTTAGTTACTCTAGGTTAGGATAGTGATTGAGTTCAATTTCAATTGTTAGCTTAGATCAGGTGATTAAGGTGTTTCTAAATTGCTTGTGTTATCCTCTTCACGTGATTGATCATCGAGTTATCATTTGTGGATCCAATTTATTTCTTGTGGATTTGATTGAATTTAATTTTTTTTGGTGTAATTATTATTTAAAATTTATCTTTTCTTTCTTCACTTATCCTTTTAATGGATTATAGAACGCACATATTTCTATTTCTGCTTCCAGCAAGGGTTTTTCTTCCATTCATTCAATTATGCACCCTTCCTTTTTAAATCTTATGTCTAATCCAACATCAAATAGTTGATTAATGCTTAGCAAGTCCTACTTCAACTTTTTGGCCAAATAAACATTAGTAATATCATATGAATTATAGAAGATAGTACCAATACCTATTACTTTGACTTTAGAGTCATCTTAAAAGCTGATATCACCTCCATCAAAATGAATTATAGTTTTAAATAACTTCTTACTTTCGGTCATGTGATTACAACATCCACTACCAGGATACTATTTTTCTTTAGATTATGAGTAAAGTTCCTGCAAAATAAATGCATCACTTATTTCTAGGTACCCAAGTATTTTTCAATCTATTTGAATTACTCTTTGGATTTGTTGACTTATTTTGGGTCTACAAATCAATTAACAAGAATTTATAGAGCGAAATCTATTATTCTTATATTAATGACCAGGCTTCCCATAATGATAAGAAGAAGTCTGATATTGATCAGTGGTTGTATAGTAGGTACTATAACTGTAACTATATCTTCTAGTTGACCGACTTGAGTTAGTTGACCATTGAGATTTATCATAGCTATAATACCTTTTATGATAGGTATCACATCTGTAATTATTCCCTTTGGTTGCCTTACTTGAATTAGTTGACCGTTGATATATTTCATAGCTATAATATCTATTATTATGCTTACAACTATCAGATTTAACAATTGACTTAGTTGAATTAGTTAATTGATTTGACCAGACAATACTATGATTGGGTGATTTTTCAAAACTATTAATCTTGATTTTTAAATCATCAATTTCTTCTTGTAGATAATATTTTTTGATTTCACAAAATTCAAGTTTAAGTTCCCACTCTCTTCTTTCTCTTAATAAAGCTCTTTTTTCTGTATGGACTTTATTTAAATTAGTTATGGCAAGGTCTAACAAATTTTGAATTTTTAGTTAGTTCTTACCTAAATGGATTCTCCAATTACCATGAAGCAAGTCTTCAATGTTATCATTTTCTTGATCTAATTGTCCCTTATCACCCAAGCAACTGAACGCCTTTTGATTCCCTTTAGAGGGACTTCTCTTAGATTTTAGATAATAATAAGAAATATGACCATATCTACCATAATTATAAAACTTACCTTCATTCCTTTTTTGGGCAGCATATTGCTTTCCCTGTGAGTAATTTGGTATTCCCCTTCTTTGATTTTTGGATCTTTTGTAATTTTAAATAATTGTTGTTGTGATAAGAGCAAGTTCATCTGCATCCAAGGCATCATCTTCTTCTTAATTTGTATCTTTGAAGTCCGCAGTTTTCTTCTTTTCTTTCTATTATTGGTCCTTCTTATTCAGGTAAGCATTTTCAAAGGCAATGATGGCTCCTCTGACTTTATCATAGGTCATTTTACTCAAGTTCATGCTTTTAAGAGCAAGAACCTTAGAAAGACATTGGGGAGGTAAATTTCTGAGAGTCCTTATAATCTGATCTACCACAAAATAGGTTTTCCTTATAGCTTTGAGTTCCCTATTAATTATGCCAAACTTGGTAGATATTTTTCAATAAATTCATCATATTTCATCTTGAAAACTTCATAGCTATACTCTAATAAACTTACAAGAGTTTGTTTGAGCTTCTTAGTTTTTTCACATGTTACTTCTAATTTATCTCACATTTCTTTGGCAGTTTCATAGCAAGAGGCCTTATAATATTCTTCACCACTGATTGCATTATAAAAAACATTTTTTTCCCTTAGAGTTGATTTGAATAATCTTAATTTGTTCATCTAGGTAATTTTTGAAGGATGTAGTGATTTTAATAGATTTCTCACTATTTTTGGGTGTCTTTCCATTTTTGTCTTTATTAGTAGATACAAGTGTAAGACCACCAAGTTTGATTACTCTCCAAACTTAAACATCATAAGATCTGATGAACGTCTCCAACTTTATTTTCCAATGAGAATAGCATTTTCTATTGAAATAAGGAGGTCTAGTTTGAGATGTCCCTTTAGAAAACAAGGCTCCAATAACAGTTTGTACCATGATTTTTTCTCACTTTCTATTAAGAAAATACTTATGAGTCCTTCCTATGATACCAATTAAAAGTTGTAAGAGAGAGATGGGGTAAATTACTCCTTTTTTCGACCAGAAAGACGACATTATTAAACAGACATATAATACGCCGAGTTTTCATGTCATAAACCTCTCATATTTTCCTCACAAAATCAGATCCGACCTAAAGTAATGGTTACTCATAAGTTGACTCCCTCATTTCTATCTCAGTCATATAGATTTTTTCATGTGAATTCATGCTCTCGCAGACAAGTTCAGTAGCTCATTATGTTTAAGATTCAGTCATTCAATTTATTTCAGTAGTTCATACCAGTTGTAGCCTCTATTTTTAGTATCTTAGTTTTGCTAGCCACATTCGAGGATAAATGTTTCAAAGGAAGAGATATTGTAATACCCCAAACTTTTTCTATCTTAATTTTATTCCTAGAATTTTAAGGGATGGCTTCCAAAATTAATAAAATTAATTAATATAGAATTTTATTGATTCCAACTTTCCATTTTGTGGAAAATTGAATAAGCTTTCCATCGATAACAAATTCGCCCAAAACTGACACTCGGTGAAGAAGTTAGGGCATTTTTAGTAAGCAGTGTGCCAACTGGGCGTCACCGCATCACGATAGAAGCCAAATCTACATTTGTCAATTTCCAGTAGGTCATCGTAATTCCACCACATCGCAGTAATAATAGCGATGAGAAGGCCACCACATCGCGATAGAGGCCAAATCAATGTTTGTCAAATTCTAGTGGTCACCGTGATTGCACCGCATCGTGGTGAACCTCAGAACAACAATTGTCTATGTCTAGTAACTCACTATGATTCCACTGCATTTTGGTGGGTATCACGATGACACACATACCATATCGCGATGACACACATACCACGTCGCGGTGAAGCCTTAAACAGTGTTCCAGTTATGGATTTTTAACTCCCAAGGGCATTTTGGTCTTTTGTCTACTCCCGCAAATCGTGAAAATAGATGATTAAAGGCATTATTGAGCAAAATATGCTCATTCTTCATCAATTTGTCTCAAGTAAAAACCCTAAGCTTCAATCCCCAACTTCAAGAATCCCTAAAAGTCCACCATTCTTCTTCCAAACTAGTTTAAATTTCAAGATATCCAAGTCAAAAGCTCCAAGAGTCAACCTCTAAGGGCACAAATAGGACCTCAAAACCAAGCTTCTTCATCTAGTTCATCATCTAAGGTATATGGGGTTTGAGGAAGGACAAATATTTGATCCTTGTGCCCAAAAACTTGAATTTTATTAAAGATTACATGATTTGCAAGTTGGGGTTTACACCCAAACCATCTTGTTTTGAGTTTGCGAATTTAAAAGTAATTTGAGTATTGAAGTGCATATTATCTCATTTAATTATGATTAGACTTGACGATTTCTATTATGATTTGCACTTCCTTATTGTGAATTGATATTGTTGAATGATTTCAAGATGTTTGTTGAGATTGAAGCTTTACTATGAAATTCTGAATATTTTAGTACTTATGGTTTAAAAACCAAGTATGAGTTTTGACATTTCATAAAGAGTACATTATTAGCATGCTTTAACAAGTAAGTATTCAGATTTTAAAGAAAAATTGATCTTTGATCCTAATCTAAGATAGGAATCCATATTATTCCTATAGTTTATGATTTAAACCAAAGAGAAGCATAATTGGTTTTAATTATGAAACCTTGTGCTAATTTAAGGTGGACTTCCTAAAAGTTTTAAGAAATAAGTATGGGAGTAGTACTTAACACCGAGTCGGGTATGATTCCAAGGTATTATGCCCTAGAACTTTGAGCCACCGTAGGTTTTAAGTACCATAGTGGGCTAAGCCAGTGATCATTTAAGATAAGGTTATACTCCCTAGAAAGAGTATGCCACCTCTCCCCAATGTCAGGTTTCTTCCTTAGGAGGAAGAGACGTTGGACTTCATATCAGTTCATATGGTTTATGTCGGTTAGAAGAAACTCCCTAACTCCCAAATTTCCAAATTTCCAAAGCTCCCAAAGTCTCTATGTTTCAATGGAAAAGAATGATAGAAAAGCTTTTCGAAAACTAAGTGTAAAGTCTCACAAGTTTTAACCTAATTATGCTTTACAAAAAGATATTAGCTCCAGACTTCAGCTTTCAGATTTTAGATTTAAAAGTGTGTCCTTTCTACACTTAGATATTATGATTTACAGACACAACATAAGTACAACTTTCAAAAATAAATGTTATGACTCACTAGATTTATAAAGTTTGATTTGCTATGCATGACTTCAGTTTTCAGTATTTTAGATATTTCAGCTTATGTGATTCATTTACATTTACCATGCATTATTTTATAAATTATGATGATGAGATAATAATTTTCTGATGTATTTACCCCATATACTCAGTACATCGTCAAAGTACTGATCCACATATATGTCTATGTACTACATTGTCTCATAATATAGGTATGAGTTATAGCACACATCCATATTCAGATAGTTTGCAGTTTCGTGTTAGCAGGTGATGAATCTTTTTGATTCAAGGGCTCGAGTTAGTTATACAGTTGGAGGATATTTTATTTTATTTATTCAATCGTATTAATTTGGAATAGTTGAGGGCCATGTCCCAGCTACATATAGTCAATACTAGTAGAGGCTTCATAGACAGTTAGTAGAGTTAATGTATTTGAATCCAATGTTGTTTCGTAAAAGCAGAGTTGTAATCATATTAATACAGATTTGTATTGATCAAGTTTGAAAGAGATTTATGTTTTTCTGTATTTTCTTCAGATTAATGTTTTTTATTTAGCTGCTTATGAGTTATGCTAGTAGAAGGGTTAGATTGGGATCAATTGTGACCCTAAGCACTGTGTGACATCTCGAGACCCATTTTTGGGGTGTTATAAGACAGTCGACTATTGATTTCAGTTATAAAAACTTCATAAAGTAAACTGTTAAAGGAAAGTAACACCAGATGTTTTATACTGGTTGGGACCACTAATAGGTCTTGCTCCAGTCCATTGAGTTGTAAGGGATTCTACTAGTTCTTTAGTAAATAAAATCAAATAACAAAATTGAGTCAAGTTTTTTGGCTTTGACTCACACTCTCTGCTTTCTTTCACACTTTGATACAATGTCTCACCAACTATGTGTTTTTCTCCCCTCTTTTTAAGTACACTTCCTTATTGTGAGATATTTCTTCCTTTTTGAGTGTTTCTTACAGAATATTCTTGTTACTGAATTCCTACAATTAAATCAAACTCAAGGGTCATTCATCACAATCTTAATGTTACCATGTCCCTCGTTGTCTTCTACTTATTTATTAGTTGTTAATTGTTTTATATGGCTATGGGACTTGGCTTAAATAGAGGTCATCTGAGCTAGAGGTGAAAAAAGTATCAAACTAATTAATATCTTTCAATTGAGTAAAACCCTTAGCTAGTGAGCATTGTTCTTACCAGAAGTACCACTGAATTTCATTTTCTTCCTAAAAATCTACCAGAGATCAATTGGATAAAATTCATGTATAATTTGACAGGATAAAATGCATTTCATTAGCAATAGATTCACTCCAAAAAGGAGCATCATATAAAGACATAACTTCAACATAACTTTCAGGATGTTTTCAACCAAATAACCTTGAAAATTAGGTCCAAAGTTCTTTGAATTAGCAAACCTTGAACTCCATCTTGGTTGACTTTTTTCCAAGGGCTCAACTATTTTCCTTTTAAGAGAAGAAATAGAATAACTTGCATCTTGTTCAAAAGAATTTGTTTTCTTTAAAAATATATACTAAAAAAGTTAGCATGTAAAGATTCAATAATATTGTGAGGGCTTGGGGTCTGAAGATTTAAAAATCTATAAGCCTTACTGATTTGTAAATTACCAATAAACACACAATATACTCCTTTATAGCTACTCTTAGTTGAATGTTGATTTGATAATTTAACATGAGCCACGCAATGCCATACTTTAAAATAATATATTTGGATTTCGATTATTCCAAATTTCATATGGAGATGCATCATGATTCCTGAAAGTAATTCTATTAAAAACATGACATGCTGAAAGTAAGGCTTTAGTCCAGAGATTTTAAAACATACCAAATCTATAAAGCATAAAATCAATCATTTCTATGAAATTCCTATTTTTTCTTTTTGCTACACCATCTTATTTCGGTGTATAGGACATGGTCATATATTTTTCAATTGCTTTTTTTACAAAAAAATCAATAAAATGTGACTTTAAGTACTCTTCACCTCTATCAGACCTAATTGATTTAATTTTTAAACTCAATTTATTTTCAACCTCTGATTTATATATTTTGATAGTCTCAAATATTTCATTTTTTATTTTCAATGAAAAGACATAGATATATATTGTGTATTCATCAATGAAAGTAATAAAATACCTCTTTCCATGATGTGAAAAACAATTTATCTCAGAAATAACAGTAAGGATTAATTGTAAAAGTATGGAAGTCTTTTCAACTGTCTTAAAGGGCTTCTTTGTAATCTTGCATTTATTACAAGTAAGATATTTAGTAGTATGATTCTTTCCATAGTATTTGATTAATTTATTATTCACCATAAGTTGAATGAATCCAAAAATAAAATGACCAAGATGTTCTAAGACACCCCAAATTTTTTACCCTAAAAATTCTTGAGTGTTGAACTCACTGCTCAACCTACGACTCACCTTACGAGTCATAAGGTATCTATATGAGTCATACAGACCCAATCATCGTCTAACTAGTTAGTGGTGCATATTATACTGACCTAATTATGACTAAAGGTAAGGATTCATAAGGACTCATTACGAGTCATGATGTCCAAATCGTAGTGTGACCAATGTGTACCCCAAATGTTTCTATCCTAGTTACGATTAGGACCCTATGAGTCATAATATCTCTTGTGAGTCGCGTGGTGTAATTAGTAGGTTCACCAAGGATGGGTCATTCAACTATAATCTAGATTATGACTCATGGTGATGAGCCGTAGTGATTCCTTACGAGTCATAGTGTTCATGAGTGCTTCAAACTTTGAATTGAATGTTTTTGAACTAATAGGGTTAATGGGTATGAGAGTAGGAATATGGGTTGAGGTAATCCCCCAAATTGATTTTTTGAACTTGAAAATTAGTTTTGAACAATTGTATTCCCTTCATCCACTTGTGTAAATGACTTTAAATTATAGAATTGCCACTTGGTTTGACCTACTCACCTATATTGCTATATTGCATAAAGGTTAATTAATGAACATGAACTTTGAAAGCCATGCTGTTATGTTCTTATTTAATAAAAAAAAGGGGTCGAGGCACATCCTTAATTTTATTATATAAACTAAAAGAGGTTAGGGTATTTCTCCAACTTAATTTAGTGAACAAAGGCGGTTGAGGCATTCCCCAAGTTAATGGAATTGTAATGGAATAATTATGAGCTTGCAAGCTAAATGATATGATGATACTGTGGTGTGCCTTAATATATGATTCCTTTGTTCATTAATGGGTTATGTGAAAATTATTTTTAGTTAGGATGAATGGGGGTTATGTAGCTAAGTTGTGCAGGTATGGGTCTCGAATGACTTATGCTGGAAACTCACGCTTGTCGATATGAGGGTTAGTTTAGATTACTGTGTGCATGGTTCAAAATAGTGATATATTTTTATCTTGGATTGGCGTGGGGTTAGGGTATTCCCTTGTCTTTCTTAATACCTTCGTTCATGTGGCTAACACACACTGGTCCCTTTTAATAGGGGAAACTGAACCCATATAGCCCATAGGTTCTTGTTTATGATGGTTAAGCTACATAGTTCAGTATAATGTTTTACTATTATGCTAAACCTTGTTCCCTAACCCAGAATATACTACATATATAAATGCATGAATGTGAACATGTATAGTGAGTTTGAAATTGAACTTTTAACTACCCTACTTTATCCTTACCTTTAGTTGCATGGTAGTGCTCATCCCCCATTAACCATCTCTAGATGTTATATCACCATGCAATGCAGGGTCCAAATGAAGCTCTACTTTTCATATGCAGTATACGTGATCTTAGAGTCGGTCATTTGCGGTGAAGTGGCGAGCTTCCATTCTCCGAAATACTTTATCATTCTATCAATTTTCCTTCCATAAATTAGACTTTAAGACTTTACATTTACATTTACATTTTCATTATTATTGTCATTGTCAAGGTCAAGGGCATGTCCCAAGTTTTATTATTTTTTATTAGTAGAGGCTTTGTGGATGTTACAGTGGATTGGGTATTGATGTTGACACTCTTACTTGTCATTTAAATTATTAATTTCTATCTTCTTATATGTTTTTAATTCAACCATTGTTAGGTGTGTTATATTCTATTTGTCTAGGCAAGAGTCTCTTTTATGGGAGTGTAGTGTGATACACTAATAAGGGTGTGGCTATAAGGCATTTGAGAATGCTTTCCTTTCTTATGTTTAACTTTTGAGATATAGAGTCTAGGATGTTAAAATATCCTTTAATTCTCGTTTGTTCTCATTTCAAATCATGCCTTCTCGAATATATGATACTCGAAGAACCTTTTTATCCCACTTGAGGATAATGTCGATAGCACTCATACTTTTGAAGGAGTTCAGACTTGATCTAGGCTTAATTTCCGTATTGTAACACCCATGTGGTGTTCCACCGGTCCCTATCAGTCCTTCTTGGATTTATAATAATCATGCCCCACTACCCAAAGAAGACATTTCTAATATTGAGTTTCATTGATATATTCATCTGTTGAACCAGTTAGTGATATCTTTGTCATGTTAGATGAGTCTTATTGGTAATGCTATGAGTTATTTTGAGGTTACTCGAGCCGAATAGTTTATGAGGCTTCATCCATTGACCTTTACTAGCTCTAAAGTTGAGAAGGATCCTCAAGGCTTTATTAATGAAATGGAAATGATTTTTTAAGTAATCCATGCTTCTGACTCTAATGGTGTAGAGTTTTCCATATATCAGTTAAATGAAATGACATATTAGTGGTATACGGAGTGGAAGCAGTCAAGAGGTGATGATGCAAAGTTAGCCTTATTAGATGACTTTTCAGGTGCCTTCCTGGACTGTTTCTTTCCTCAGTAGTTGAGGGAGGCAGAAGCTAATGAGTTTGTGAATTTAAAGCAAGGTAGGTTAATTGTGAAGGAATATGCCTTGAAGTTTCACTAGCTGTCCCATTATGCTCCTGAGTTAGTGTTTAGCATGAGGGCTAGGATGACGAAATTGGCTTCGGGCTTGTCTTGGGACCTGGTACTAGAGTGCAAGGCCACCTATCTTAATAGTGACATCGATATCTCTAGGCTTATGGTATATATGCAGCAGGTCAAAGATAAATAGAAGAAACAGGCTGAAAAAAGAGAAAGGCAAAGTAGGAGGTCCAAGTATTCTTATCTAGGTGGAGACCAACAGAATATTAGTATAGATGGTTGTCACTGGTCTAAGAAAAAGTATGGAAATTATGGTTCGTATTCTATGTCTAGTTCTCCATATACTAATTTATTTGGTGATCACCATTTTTAGAGAAATAATAGGTTCAAGGATAGGGTGCCCAATCTCAGGCAAGTGGGGTCCAGTCAGCTTTGTCATGTCCTCTTTGAAGATTTTATGGTTTGTTGCATCGTGGCTGTTGTGATGAGGAGAGAATAAGTGTGTCAGATATGGCCAACCTAGCTATATTCAGAGTAAATTCCATTTAGTTGATGTTATTAATGGGCTAATAAAGTCCTGGTAGCTGCTTCTTCAGCTTCTGCACCAAAGGGAACTGCTTTGAGCTCTCGCACTGGTCGAAATCATTTGTATTCTCTTGCCACTCGTTAGGATTTTGTAACAACCCGATTCACGAGTCATGATGACTGACACCTACTAAAACCCACCAGTAGGTAAGCCAACACCGTAACCTAGAGCTAAGGCAATGGATTACTTTGGTAGAAATGTCGAACATGGGTCAACAACATACATAAACATAAATACCAACAGTGTTCCACTAAACTATGATAATCAAATACGATCACCAATCCCACAACTTGGTAATTTCAATACAAGAGCATCTAAGTTTGATAATAGGAAATAAAACTAAGAGGTCTAAAATAGTAAATACATTAATCTCAAATACAAAAACTGAACAAAGATAGAGGGAAACAGGCATCTTGAAACTCCTAGAGCTCCCCATGTCTTCGAAAGATTAACAGTGCATGATCTCAACTCAGCGGTGGCAACTAGTTCTTGGGTCTACATAAAAAAGGTACAGAAGTGTAGTATGAGTATCAAAACTATGGGTACTCAGTAGGCATTATCGACCGATTGAGCTAAATTATGATATAAAGATAATACAAAGGAAAACAATAACTCTAAGTCAAGGTTCAGAATTGAACCTGTATCATTTTTTTCAACACTGTATAAAATAATGATCAACTAGAACAATAATATGAAATCTCCTGTCAATATGCTCTAATATAGTCACATATAATGGGTAATTAATCAGGAAGCATGAAACGACACTAACACAATATCACTCACATCAATACCAATCTAATGCACATAAATCCATTAGAGCATAAAGTAAAAGAACACAACATGGCATCCCATACCACTGGGGAGTACACCCAAAGGAACGTAAGCTGAAAAACCCATCACAGCGTCCCATACCACCGGAGAGTACATCAAAGATCAAGTCACCAACTTATACAGATACATAACCAACTTGCCATTATTAATGGTTTCCTACATTTCACACCAACGGTCATTTTCCAACATTCATAATCCTCATCAAATACTATAATTTAAATATTATCTACCAAGGAAATCATAACCATAATCATATAGCCATTTAGATATCTATGTCATCAACATACTCTATCTGCTGATTATTAAATAACCAACACTTATTACTTAACTACTAATTCTCTAGACATTATAGGACCGCCATTTATTAGCCAAGATAATTTCTTACATAATTCTTATTCACGGAAAGTAACTAATTTTTATTCACTAATTACCTATTATCCACCTCCAGACAAGATTTACTACTAAACCATAGACACATTTAGACAATACCTATTTCTAATCATTGAAATAACTCTTATATATACAACCATTAACCTCTTTTAGTACCTTGAATATACAAATCCTCTCTTAATGGTGAATCGACATCATAACTAGGTTATCAATATCATTAATCATCACCCATGCTAATTTATCATTGTCATTAGCCACGTAACAATCACAATTGCTAGTTACTACATTTCAACAAAAACAAGGTTCACTAACTAGAATTCTAGAGTTAAAGCCATCAAGTAAGATAGTCACTTAAAATTCAACTAGTCACCACATCACACGCTTAAATAAGTAATATACCTTGATCAATTCATTTATCCAATACTATCTAAACCCACTAGGTGAGTCCTCAATTAAAACACAATATCCCATTACCAACTTGTCACAATTCGTTATTTGGTATACACAACTTCTACTCACTATCCGACTGTAGCAAGAGCTATATCGCTTAACAAGTTACAAGTATTAAAGAATCATAATCCGCATCCCAAGAATAACGTCATACTTTTAAAGCATATATGGATGTATTCTTATAAAAGCATGATCACATATAAACATATAGATATATGCTTACCATACATAACATCATTATATCCTCTGGACTTACAGGGCATCATCATAATATCAATATACCCTCCGAAATCACCGGGCATCATCATATCATCAATATATCCTCTAAAATCACCGGGCATCATCATATTATCAATATATCCTCTGAAATCACCGAGCATCATCATATCATCAATATATCCTTCGGATATACTGGCATCATCAATATATTCTTCGGAGTTACCAGATATCATTATCATATCAATATATCCTTTGGACTTACCGGGCATCATCATAACATCAATATATCCTTCAAAATTACCGGGCATCATCATATCATCAATATATCCTCCAAACTTACCGTGCATCATCATAACATTAATTTTTCTCTCTCTCTCTCTCTCTATATATATATATAAGTCAATCTAATTAATAATAAAAAAATCCTCAAAAGAGATAGGGTGAAAGTGAAGTAAGTAAAGACTTTCTATTGTACTTCATTATTCATTATCACAACAATATTACAAGGAGCATGAAAAAGTGTCTTCATATGATATGGACACTCAATATTTTACCGGGCATAACAAAATAATTAGTAATTTCAATACAAACTAGAATTATACCTTCTAGAGCCCCACTTTATTAGTATGATTCGCATAATTAGTACAAGAGGATTTTTAGTATCACATTAGTTTAGTTACCATACTTGAACATAATATGAGTAATAATATAATACAAGGCTCATATGGTAATTTATCAATGATTTATGTGGTAGCATAGTCATGTGTTAAATCTATAAGATAATTCATTGCTATTCAAGCATTACCAATAATCTAGAAACCAATCATGAACATCATTTCCAATGCCAACATCACAAATAAACCATTTATTTGGGTTATCTATCATATTACCAAAGACATATCATAAGTGTTTAGCAAGTATCTAGGTCACTAATAAAACTACATAGTCAAAACATAAGGTGGGTCAAGTTCTGCTTCTAATAACCCAAATTTCTCTTCCAAGTCTATTTTTTACCTAAGACTAAGTTAAGAAATCTAAGTTAGGTCTTAGAGGATTATCATTCAACACTAGGTTCTCTGATACAATTCATCCTCAAGTAATACTCTTAATTCACTCAAAGCTACAAGGTCAATTTAATAACTATGCGCAGCTAAGGTCAAGTTGCTATTTAATATGAGTAACAAGGTCAATCCCATCTAACTAGAGAAACTAGAGCATTCTCATGCTATTCATGAGATAAAAAGTCCAACTAACCAAGGTTCTAGGCTATAAGTCAAGTACCACACTTAATGGGTTCAATAGCCTGAGTGATTCAACAAATTCCAACATTATCATCTACCACTTCAACACCTAAAACCCCACCCAATCTTATCAAGATATCAAATTCATAATATAATAACAGTCATTATAATAAGAAGTAAGCCTAACCTACCATCTTGCACAGATTCTTTTCATTCGTGGAGTCCAAGAATCATGTTTTAAATAAACTATTGTGATTTGCTTGTTGTGATTTGATCATGTTCATGTTGATAGTTGTTATTTATGTTTCAAGATGGTGTCTTGATGACTTTTAATAAAATATGTAAGTTTTTTGATTGAAAACCTATGAGTTTGGGTAGTTTTAGATTTTTAAATTGATGATTTCACCTATGCTATAAAGTGTGCGTGTATGGTGTTTGATAAAATGGCTAGAATGATAGAATCTAGTTCCTTATGACTCAATAGCATCTAAATGACAAGTCCATCCTAACCCTTACGATGCAACATAATTTCCATGCTCTTGTTGTGTATTGACTGTTGCGTTATGCATCATTCATGATATTATAATCATGAAATTATGTACATGTTATATGCATTCCCTTCCTTGATCAAGACTATGATAACTATGTGAAGCATGAAATCCCTTATTTATGTCATTATGAATTATGGCTCTATTCTTATGATCAAGAAGTATTATGAATTGTTGGTGTTGGTGAAGTATTCAGGAATGTCATGCCTTGTCAGTTTCTTTCTATCGAGTCCTGGGGGTACTTGTACAAAAAAAATATAGGTGGGTGCCTAGAGCTATGTCATGTTTTGATGATAATCTCAGTCAATTTATGTTCCATAGAAGCCATTCAGTCATGTGACTCAGGAAATCTCAAAAATCTCATGAACTTAGTACTCAGTAATATCAGTAATCTCATGAACTCATTCAGTTATAAGATATCAATAGTATTTCGTAAGTCGATGGAATTCAGTAAACTTCATCAATGTATAGTCAGTCTATTATGTTCATTCTCTTCATATGGGAGTAGAAATTAGGACCGAGTAAACCTAAGGGTGGGAACACACCCTATCAAATATGGGTGTGATTCTTAGTAGTCATCCTTGTGTTCTAGAACTATGTAGCGAGCATAGGTTGAGATATCAACACTGTCAGATTACAGTTGATGAGGTGGATAAGCAGTATCAGATGAGGGCCCCACCTTTCTTTTTTAGGGACATTATCAGATGAGTGTACCCACAGATGTCCTTACTAGTGGCATGGTATTGACACCCTTCCAATCAGGGCATAGATTGGGCCCCAGCTCAGCTGTTCTAGCATATTTGGGGCATGTCGGTTAAATAACTATTCCCATAATTTCAGTATCATTCTCAGTAAACAAACTCAGATAGTTGTTCAGATTTCAAGACTGTCAAATCTAGTCAACTCAGTCATAGTACGAAACTCAGATAGTTCCACCAGATTTGAGACTGTCAGATACAGTCACTCATGTTATCAGTTATTTTAGTTATCGGAACTCCGGTATTACTCATGTTACATATCAGAAAATTGATATCATTAGTATATAGATTTAGTTGCCATGTTCTTATGATCTCAGTTACTATGTATTCATATGTGCACTCTCACGTTCATATTAGTGAGTCAGTTACTATCATTCATGCATGTAAGCCCCATGTATTCAGCCTACCTCACACATATACTCAGTACATTCTTTTTGTACTAATGCATTTGTGGTATGGTGTTTTCTTTTTATGTTACACCATAGGTTCAGAGACACGACTCCTAGATCAGAAGTGGTAGTAGCACTCCAGGGTTCAGAGTTTTAGCAGTGATTCATTATTCTTCAATAATGTGATCTTATTTTATCATATCAGTTTAATTTTTAATTGATGGAGTTAGTTGGGGACTTGTCCCATCAACTCCTTAGTCAGACAGTTAAAGGCTTTCATGTGACTATAGTATTTTTCATGTTTTTCAGA
The DNA here is from genome assembly GCF_002878395.1 of Capsicum annuum. Classification (NCBI taxonomy): domain Eukaryota; kingdom Viridiplantae; phylum Streptophyta; class Magnoliopsida; order Solanales; family Solanaceae; genus Capsicum; species Capsicum annuum. The sequence continues at coordinate 26,868,677 of NC_061112.1, read as the reverse complement.
CTTCAGTATCTTAGTTTTGTTTTGGTCTCGAGATACAACTCTATGTCAGACGTTATTGTTATTATTCAATTATGTTCAGTATTGAACCTTACGGCCTCTCAGTGCATGTTTCTGTATTTTTATTTCATATTATACAGTGTAAAGGTACAGATATCAATCATGTATTAACTTGTGTTTTTTCGGGGTCATTAGCACCGTGTAGTATTCCGGTTCAGATAATTAGGGTGTTACAAACATAGTATCTGAGCCTCAGGTTTAATACAGTCCTAGGAAGTCTGAAATTCGTATTTAGTAGAGTCTTATACATGGATGTGTTGCGCGCCACATTTATGTGCAGGAGGCTATGAGATGTTTTAAGAAATAATTCCCTTCTTTCAGTATTCGTGTGATGCCTGTGAGCATAATCAAAAGTCAATCTCTTAGTCTAATCCATTTCTCCTCTTGATTTCAGAACATGCCTTTAAACAGAAGAAACCAGTCAGCTCCTCAGCCCGAAGATCCTTTGGGCGAGCATGTTTCTCATGCGAAATTCAAAACTATATTTACCACTCCTGCTCAGTCAGTAGTTGCCCATAATGAGCAGCCTGCAGTTATTCTGGCCAACCCAGTGGCCAACTCAGCCGCATCTAGGATTTAGGACTTTAACCTAATGAATCCTCTAACATTCCTCGGGTCTTAGGTAGATGAAGACCCTCATGAATTCATTCATTAGGTCCAGAAGTTGATGATATTAGAGGGGTGACTACTGTTGAGAGTGCTGAGTTAGCCGCATACCAGTTGCAAGATGTGGCTCATACTTGGTACAAGCAGTGGAAGTTCGAAAGGGTAGATGGTGCAGGTCCTATAGAGTGGAAGGAGTTTGTCACGGCTTTCTTAGATAGATTATTTCCCTAGGATCTGAGGAAGTCAAAGGTTCTAGAGTTTATCAACCTCAGGCAGGGCAATATGATGGTGAAAGAGTATTCTTTCAGGTTTACTCAGTTTGCCAGATATTCCCCTCTTGTGGTTGTGAGTGCAGATCTACCATGCTATATAGTGACATAACTTTAGCTCAACTCATGAATTATGCTCTACAGATAGAGGAGTAGAAAATTAAGCAGAGGGAAAAGAAAAATAATGAAGCTAGGACAGGTAGTTTCAAATTTAAATAGCCTAAATTAGAAGGAGAAAATTATTCCCAGTTTCATCCTGAGTCATTAGTTCCAGCTTTTTCTACAGCCAGTGCTCCAGTTCCTAAGTTCAAAGAGGGTAACAAAGATAGAACGCCAGGCTTTAAGTCTTAGGGAAGTGTTAGCAATACCCGAACTAATCCCTTATGTCAGACTTGTGATAAGAACCACAAGGGTACTTGCATAGCTAGTAGCGATGTCTATTTCAGTTGTGGCAAGCCAGGCCACAGAGTTAGAGAATGTCCCCAGTCGGGTTATCAGGGTTAGCAGAACCATTCTGTAATTCAGTTCAATCGCCCAAACCAGCAGGGTGCCACTTCCAGTGCTACTAGTAGGCAACACCCAAATCATCTTTATTCTCTATAGATCCGATGGGATTAGGAAAATTCTCCTAATTTTATTACTGGTTCATTTCAAATATTTTATGTTCATATTTACACTTTGCTAGATCCAAGTGCATCCTTATCTTTTGTTACTCCTTATATAGCAGGAGATTTAGGAGTCAGTCTCAAAATTATGGCAGATACCTTTTCAGTCTCTACCCCAGTGGGTAAAACTATCATACCTTGGTACAGGAACTTCCCAGTTATGATATTTCAGAAAGTCATGTTAGCAGATTTAGTCGAGTTAGAGATGACTAATTTTGATGTCATTCTCGGCATGGATTGGCTTCATTCCTTCAATACCACAGTCGACTGTAGAAATAGAATAGTTCAGTTTCAGTTTTTGAATGAACCCATCCTTGAGTGAAAGGGTAATACTTCAGCGTTCATGGGTCAGCTCATTTACTACCTTCGAGTAAGGAAAATGATATCTAAGGGGTGTGTTTATCATCTTTTTCATGTTAAGGACTCTAGTTCTGAATCTCCCAGTCTTAAATCAGTCCCTATGATTAATGAGTATTCAGATGTCTCTCCCGAAGATCTTCCAGGTATTTCTCCCAAAAGGGTAATAGACTTCGACATAGACCTTCTCCCAGGTACTCAACCTATCTCTATTTCACCATACAAAATGGCATTAGTAGAACTCCAAAAATTGAAAGAAAAGTTGAAGGATCTCTTAGATAAGGGATTCATCAAACCCAACATTTCCTCATAGGGCACACCAGTCTTATTCATGCCAAAGAAAGATGTTCCCTCAAAATATGCATTGATTACCGTCAACTCAATAAAGTCACGGTCAAGAACAAGTATCCACTTCCCAGAATCAATGGTAAGGTCATATCCTACACCTCTAGATAGTTAAAACCACATGAGAAGAATTATACCACTCATGATCTTGAGTTAGCAGCCGTAGCATTTTCCTTAAGGATTTAGAGGCATTATCTCTATGGAGATCATATAGAGATCTCTTCACAGATCATAAGAGTCTTTAATATGTCCTTTCTCAGAAAGATTTCAATCTTCGTCAGAGAAGGTGGTTAGAGCTCTAGAAAGATTATGACATGAGAGTCCTTTATCATTCGGGTAAGGCCAATGGAGTGGCCAATACTCTCAATAGACTATCCATAGGTAGTGTTTCTCATGTTGAGGACAGTAAGAAGGAGTTAGTTCAGGAAGTTCATCAGGTTGCCAGAATAGGCATTCGCTTAGTTAATTCTTTAGAGGGAAGTGTATGTGTTCAGAGTAGTTCAAAATCATCTCTAGTTTTCGAGGTAAAAGAAAAGCAAGACAACATCCTAGCCTTATCAAGATTAAAGAGTCAGTTCAGAATCAGAAAGTAGAAGTTTTCTCTGAAGGGGGAGATGGTGTTCTTCGTTGTCAGAGTCATCTGTGTGTTCCAGGTGTAGATGATTTGAGGCAGCAAATTCTTGTAGAAGCACATGGTGCGCGATACTCTATTCATCCAGGGGCTACTAAGATGTACCGCGACTTATGGGAGATCTATTAGTGGAGTGAGATGAAGAAAGATATTGCAGAGTTTGTGGCTAAGTGCTCTACATGTTAGTAAGTTAAGATAGAGCATCAGAAGTCTAGTGGTTTCATGCAGAAGTTCACCATTCCTACTTGGGAGTGGGAAGAAGTGAACATAGACTTTGTGATTGGTTTTCTTCGAACTCTTCATCTGCATGATTCAATTTGGGTCATATTAGATCGAATAACGAAGTATGCTCGCTTCCTTCCAGTTCATACCTCTTATTCAGCTGAGGATTATGCCAAACTCGATATTAGGGAGTTGGTCAGATTACATGGTGTTCCATTATCTATCATCTTAGACAGAGGTACCTAGTTTACCTCTCTTTTCCGGAAAGCATTTTAAAACAATCTTAGTACCCAAGTTCATCTAAGTACAACCTTTCATCCTCACACAGATGGTCAAGCAGAAAGGACTATTCAGACATTAGAAGATATTCTAAGGGCATGTGTAATTGATTTAAAGGGTAGTTGGGGTGACCACTTCCCATTAATTAAGTTTGTATACAATAATAGCTATCATTCCAGTATTTAGATGGCTCAATTTAAAGTTCTCTACGGTAGGAGACGTCAATCTCCAAATGGTTGGTTCGAAGTTAGTGAGGACTCAGTCATAGGGCCTAACTTAGTATTTGATGCCTTAGAGAAAGTCAAATTGATCGAAGAAAGACTACAGGTTGCTCAGAACTAATAGAACTCTTAAGATTGGTGATCGTATCTAACTCAATATCTCTCCCATGAAGAGAGTAAAGAGGTTCGACAAGAAAGGAAAGCTCAGTCCTGATATGTTGGCCTCTTCAAGATTCTCAGTCGCTTCGGCAAGGTAGCTTATGAGCTTGATTTTTCTTTAGATCTAACCTCAGTTCATCCAGTCTTTCATGTCTCTTTTCTCAAAAGTTCGTAGGTGACCTATCTGTCGTAGTCCCTATTTAGAGAATTGTTGTTCAGAGCAGCCTCTCTTATGAAGAGATTCCAGTTAATATCTTTCACAATCAAACTCGTAGATTAAGGAACAAAGAAGCCCCTCTAGTCAAAGTTCTTTGGTGAAATCTATCCATCGAGGGAACTACTTGGGAAGCAGAAGCAGATATGTGTTCCAAGTATCTTCACCTCTTTCCCGCTAATAGAGATCAAGATCAAGGTAACAGTTCTCCTTAAGCTTATTCAGCTTCACGTTCTGTATTCATTGAAAACTTGGTATTCAGTTTCATGCTCATGTGTCATCACAAACTTGGTATCAAATGCCATTGCATATTCGGTCATGCATTCATGTACCAGCTCAGTTATATAATTAGGCATCAGACATGCATTCTCATTGTAAGACAATTTAGTTCCTCAGAGTACTCAGTTATGCATTCATGAATCAGTTAAACATGCATAAGATATGCATGTTCAGTATGCTATGTTCATCTTATTAGTCAGGAGATCATGTTCTAGTCATCCATGTTCTGTTCATGTTCATCTTATTGTTCCCCCTCTCAGCCAGTCTCATTCGAGGACGAATGTTCCCAAGGGAGAGATATGATAATACCCTAAATTTTCCTCCTAGCTAATTTTGTCCAAAAAATGCCTAGTATTAGCTTCTAAAGTAAATGATGATTATTCCATGAGGAATTTTTGAGATTTTCACTTTTTGTCATGTGAAAAATTAAATAAGATTTCCATCGATATAAAATTCACCCAAATTCGACACCCGACCGATGAGTTAGAGACTTTTTAGTGAGACAGTGTATCACCTGAGCCTCCAGTACATCACAGAGATAGCTCAAATGAGAATTATTAATTTCCAGTGTTTCTCCGCAATTATGGCGCATCGCACCAAACTTCCAAGTCGTAGACAAGGTGGCAACGCAATAGCTCCGCATCCCGCCCCCGTGCAATTTCTCATTTGTCACTTTCTAGTGACTTGGCATGATAGTGGCGCATCGTGCCCAGGATGAAAATCAGAAAATTTCCTCAGAAATTAAAGATGTGTCCTAAGGTTAAAAGGGTCAATTTCCCCACCCTATATAAGACTTATAACAAGAGATTTGGCCATAATTTAGCAACTTATACTCAATTACGCTCAATAACTCTCAAGAAAAAGCCCTAGGGTTTTCATAGATGGTACAATTCCAAGGGAATTCATTGTTAAATTTCAAGAATATCTCTATCAATCACTATGAAATCACAAACTAAGGTATGCATAGTATTCATCCACAGATCCCTTTCCTTCGTGGAGTCCAAGAATCATGTTTTAAATAACCTATTGTGATTTGCTTGTTGTGATTTGATCATGTTCATATTGATAGTTGTTATTTATGTTTCAAGATGGTGTCTTGATGAATTTCCATGAAGCATGTATGTTCTTTGATTGAAAACCTATGAGTTTGGGTAGTTTTAGATTCTTAAATTTATGATTTCACCTATGCTATAAAGTGTGCCTGTAAGGTGTTTGATAAAATTCCTAGAATGATAGAATCATTTTCCTTATGACTCAATAGTATCTAAATGACAAGTCCATGCTAACCCTTATGATGCAACACAATTTCCATGCTCATTTTGTGTATTGACTGTTGTGTTTTGCAACGTTCAAGTATGTACATGTTATATGCATTCCCTTCCATGATCAAGACTATGATAACCATGTGAAGCATGAAATCCCTTATTTATGGTATTATGAATTATGAACTCTATTCCTATGATCAACAAGTATTATGGATTGTTGGTGTTGGCCATGTATTCATGAATTTCATGCCTTGTCAGTTTCCTTCTATCTAGTCCTGGGGGTACTTGTACCCAAAAAATATAGTTGTGTGCCTAGAGCCATGTCACGTTTTCATAATATTCTCAGTCAAGCCATGTTCCATAGAAGTCAGTCAGCCATGTGACCCAGGAAATCTCAGAAATCTCATGAACTCAGTACTCAGTAAGATCAGTAATCTCATGAACTCAGTCAGTTATCATATATTAATAGTATTCTGTCAGTCAACCGAATTCAGTACACTCAGTCCATGTACAGTCATTCAATCATGATCAGTCTCTTTATATGGGAGTAGAAATTAGCACCGAGTGAATCCAAGGGTGGGAACACACCCTATCAGATGAGAGTGTGATTCTTAGTAGTCATCTTTGTTTTCCAGAACTATATAGCTAGCATAGGTTGAGACATTAACACTATAAGATGAGGGTTGATTAGATGGATAAGCAGTGTCATATGAGGTCCCCACCATTCTTTTTTGGGGATACTGTCAGATGAGGGTACCCACTGTTGTCCTTACCAGTGGTGCGGTATTGACACCCTTATAATTAGGGCACAGATTGGGCCCCAGCTCAGTTGTTCTAGCGCATTTGGGGAATGTTGGTTAAATAACTATTCCCACAGTTTCAGTATCAGTCTTAGTAAAAGAACTCAGATAGTTTTTCAGATTTCAAGACTGTTAGATACATCAACTCAGTCACAGTATAAAACTTAGATAGTTCCATCAGATTTAGGACTGTCAGACACAGTCACTAATGTTATTAGTTATTTCAATTATCGAAACTCCAGTATCAGTTATGCTAGATATCAGTTAATTAATGTCATCAGTATATAGATTCAAATATCATGTTCTCACGATCTCAGTTACTATGTATTCATGTGTGCACTCTCACATTCATGTTAGTTAGTCAGCTATTATCATTCCTACATGTAAGCCCCATGTATAGTTAGTCAGTTATTATCATTCATACATGTAAGCCCCATGTATTAAGCCTACCTCACACGTATACTTAATAAATTCTTTTTGTACTAATGCATTTGCACTATGATGTTTTCTTTTTATGTTACACTATAGGTTCAGAGACACGACTCCCAGATCAGCAGCAACAGTAGCATTCCAGGGTTCAGAATTTTAGCAGTGAGTCGTCATTCTCCGAGGAAGTGATCTTATTTTATCATAGCAGTTTAGTTTTTAGTTGACGGAGTTAGTTGGGGACATGTCCCATCAACTCATTAGTCAGACAGTTAGAGGCTTTCAGACGACTATAATATTTTTCATGTTTTTCAGAGTTCAGTATTTCAGTTTTGTTTTGGTATCGAGATACCACTCTCTGTCAAACATTATTGTTATTACTCAGTTATGTTTAGTATTGAACCTTATGACCTCTCAGTGCATGTTTCCACATTTTTATGTCATATTATGCAGTGTATAGGTACATATATCAGTCATGGGTTAGCTTGTGGTCCTTCACGATCATGACCACTGTGTAGCATTTCGGTTCAGATAATCGGGATGTCACATGCACAAATAATCATCATATTTCTACTTGGTAATTTGTTCTTTAATCAAAGTAGCATCGTTCGATGCTACCTCAGAACTAGAAGCATACAAGGTTCTTCAAGAACATAGGCCAACTTTAATTTTCTTAAAAATAATACCATCTTTCCATGCCATCTAAGGAAGTCTTTGATATTAATTATTTCAAAATTAAAATTAGGAAAAGATGGAATCCTATTCAATATTGATGTTGAAGCCATAGAGACAACTATCTTCAAATTATTAGAAAAATAATGATAATTGTAAAAAAATTCAAAGTAAAACTTTCTTGACTTAAAGGTACGATAATATGCTTCTTGAAGATAGTTAGAGTCTCTCCCAAATGTAAACGAAAGAATTAGTAACAAGTCTATCTTCGAAATTCAACTAAGCCACAAAACAAGTAGGATTCAAGAATGTTGCTCTTATATTCTTGAATTGGTAATCTCACCATTTGATCAATGTCTCTCAAATGTTTTTCAAGAAAAAAGTAATTTTTGAGTGCTGGTCTTTTCAAATAAAGAAATAGTATTTATAGGATAAAAGTTTCATGTATGAGAAGAGTATTAATTAAGTAATAGTTAATAGGTTCATGAATAATTAAAACAACAAATGTCTTTCTTTCATGAACATAAAACGTAAAACATAATGAATGAATTGGAAAATTCATATTCATGTTCTTTGCAACTCAAAAACTATTAATTGATGTATTTTTTTCAAAATTAATTAAAACATAACTCTAAAAGACTTTTAACCGATGTATTTATTTCAAAATTGATTGAAACATTAAATTTAATAATAACAATTTCTTCATAAATTTTATCACAACTTATAGTAAAAAATTATCAAATATCAATAAATTCATGTTAAGAATATATTCTTACTTTGAAAAAATAGTTAACTAAGAATACAAATCTTAGTTTAAAGTTTTTTGGTTTTTACATATTAAGTTCGGGCAAGATTAATAGATATTTCTCATTGAGTTTCTTGATCTATGAGCAACCCCAAATATCTTCTTATTTATTATTTTCTATCTTTTTTTTTAATTTTCTATCTCCCTTTTTTCATATGATGTATTTTTCTAAAATATTTTAGTAGATCATAGATTTTTTTGACATAGCCACTACCATCTACGTTACAACATTTGATTACTAGCCTTTTCACTATCGACATGGACGGTCTGACCATTGTTTCGTTCAAAATGGCTGGCTAAAAGTCTTATCTCACATCCCTAACTAATTTTTTGAAATTATGTCATCCTAATTTTCCTACTAAATCCTATTTGTCTACTGAGCACAGTAATTTACCTATTGTTGATAGTTGTGATTGTGAGCAAACAAGCAATGATGATGATGTCATAAAGAGGAAATTTAAGAATTTTGATTTATAAAATCTCATGTTAAGGTACAACAATCAAGTAAGTGTGAGTCAATCAATGTGAATCCATTGAAACATATTGATGGTGCTCATCATGTTTTTTTGGATGTAAGAGGAGGTTTAAAAATAAATATCATTTAAGATCTTCAGCTTGAAGTGACAGAAATTTTTTTATATGGATAGCCTGAGCTGAAATTTTTGAGAATTTAAATACCAAAGCAATACATAGTGAAGGATGAATGTAAAATAGGCCTACTTAGGCATAGACACATATTGATGAGATTTAGTTGAATGGATAACTTTGTGAAAATGATGTCAAAAATGTATACTACATCTCTCTAAAGAATGGATTAGCATATCAAATGCAATAACTCATATATGATACCAACTTTAAACTAGAAGAAGAAAACATTCAAGTTATGTCTTGGATTTTCTTTCCTGACTTAATGCCTACGTTCTTTCTCAAGGGATAACTTTCTCACTTGCAGCAATAATGGGAAATCAAATCCATTTGGACATGGCCACTATCAATAAGACCCGACCAAGTTGTGCAAAAGACAAAGTCCAAGTGGATTTAGCTGCAAAGTTACCTAGATATGTGAAGCTAGAGGTGTTCAATAGTAAAACTAATGAAGAAAGGGTACAAAATTTGAAAATATAGCATGATGTGTTGCCAAAGTATTGTTATACAAGTAAATCTTTGAGAACCATGTCAATCATCCCCACACCCTAGAAACATCACATAATAACCACAGGAAGGGTAAAATATTCATATCAAATAAAATGAATAATTCACAAAATCATACCCTTACAATATCCACCACTAAAAATCTAGTTTGTTCTCGAACCAATGGAAAGGGAAATACCTGAATCGATGAAAAGATGTGGATAACTATCATATATATCAGACTCGACCACCCTAGTAGCCTCATCTATAGGTCGATGTATCCATTGGAACTTAACCACTAAAAAATCTCTAGAATGTAATTGTCTAACATCCTAGTCCAAAATAATGATGGGATCCTTAAAAAGAACAATATCCCATCTAATTGCAATGAATGATAGGATATTATTTAATAAGATAACATCATATCATGGATACATAAAATTTTTTATGAACAACTGATAAATCTAGGGAAAATACTAACTCATATGCTACATTCCCAATAGTCCAAAAGTACCTCAAGGGTCCAATATACCTTGGGCTAAGATTTCACCTCATTAAAAACCTAATCATTCCCTTCATGGAATACACATGAAGGAAGACTTGATCACCAAATAAAAATCTCAAGGCATGATGTGTATGATCCGAATGGCACATTTTCCTACTCTGAGCCACTCAAAGTCTATCCTGAATGATCAAAACTCTATCCAAAGACTCACGAAACAAGTTTGAATCTCGAGTAATAATATCCAAAACCTCAATTGAACAAACTAATGAGTAGAAATTCCTACTACAACGAGTCAAAATGAGTCATGTCAATACTTTTATGACCCTCTTGGTTATTTCCTTGATTTGCATGCATTTTTGGTAATTTAAGCCTTTCTATAATAGCTACAGGTCATTTATGACTTACTGAAACTATTGGTTTGGTGATTGGACAGTTCATTTTAATTTTAGACTCATTTCCCTATTTTGGAGCTTTTGTTGTTTAAGATTTGGTCTCAGATCAAAACTCCTAGTAGATGCTCTCAGATTGAAATTTTAATAGTACCATCATCTCCAAAATATTGATTTTAGGTTAGAGGGACCCTTGGTTCAAGTCTCAAGGATTTTGAACTCATTTGGGATATTGGGAAGATTTTGTAATAAATAGAACTATAGGTGTGAGCCTCATATTTAGTCGAAACAATCTCAGTTAAAAGTTTTCATAATTCTATTGAGTTTGAAACATCAAATTCGTATGATATTATATTTTGTTTATGATAACAAAGTTCTAGATGAATTCTGAACACCCAATCAAAGTCCATTTTGAATAGAGAAAACCTAGTCCATTAGGTTATTGGTGCAATCGCGATCACAAAGCATAAAATACAATCATAAGATAAGATTTATGCCTTGATAAATTAGGAAGCATAAATTGTATTTTTGATAGGAGATTTATGCCTTAACAGATCACATTGATAAATGGTTTTGAATCGTGATTGAGACATATGATTTACCCTTAATAGATTGTGATCGCTATATTCGAGTCGCAATAGCAATTCCCAACCCTATATTTAACCCACTTATTAAACTCAATTTTCCAATATTATTTCAACCATTTTTACACCAATTTGGGATCTTAAAAAGGTTAAAATATTAGGGAATCATTCAAATAAGCTAAGGTAATCTAGCCTAATGCTTTTTGGTCATTTTCCATTGATTTTTCCTTTGATTTCTATCCAAATTCATGGTAAATTCTTAGAATTAAGGGATTTAAATTCCTAAAAATTTAATGTTTATTTTGAGACCCAATTTTTTATTCTATTTATGCTCAAATTTTAAGCACACATTCCTTATCATTCGAGAGATATCATGATGGGCTCAATTTTAGATTTTATTTAAGGACCTACGGGTTTTTGCTTGACCTATAATTTGAACCGACCCATTATGTGGAAATGTGGGTCTTATTTGACACCTAATGATGTGTAGGTTATAATTTTAATAATGTGGTGGCATTTTGAGATCGTGGAGTAAAGATCAATGTTTTATGATTGATTTAAGGAATACGGTTCAGTATCGAGGTAGGCTTCTATCTACTCTTCTTCATGAGTTGGTGTATTTTATATTTTTCATGTGAAATGAAAGTGTTAAGATAGATTTTGGGTAGAATACTGTGACCTAGTATAGAATATTGAAGTTTGGGTATTAGATGGGTAGATTGCCCTTACGGTGAAATATGTATGATACTTTTGGGATCCAGTTATCATAGGTTGTTATCATATTAGGTATAGTTGAGGCTTATGAACCTTTTTAATGATGTTAATATTATACTTTGTGGATTGTAATGGTTCTCCCAAATTATCATGTTATGATTTTGCCATGTATATATTATTGGGCCCAATGTCGAGGTATGACATTGGTTGGATTCCAGGGGATGGTTTATCCTTGTAAAGGATGTTGTCATAGTTGTTGATGTATTGGTTCTTTTCATCTCATTGTTTGAGTACTAGTGATGGCATGCATAGATTTGGTACATTCATGATCACTAAAATGGTAAATGGTACGATTCCAACCAAAATATGATTTTACTACTATTTTCCTAAAGAAGGATTAAAGCCCACTTTTCACCTTTTAAGAAAGGATTTTTTTATAATGGGAATCATACCATCTTAATGGATGACTAATGTGCATTGAGATTAAAAATGGTGTTCTAATGATTTGACCAAGACATACTCCGATCCATGATTTTGTTATTACTATTTACTTCAGTCGTGAAAGTCTGACGACCCTTTTTACATATTTAAGATGATTTAGTCTTGGAGTTTACCTCAGGTAATGGGTTTAAGAATTCACACTCTTTTTATCCACGGTTCAGAGTCTTTGCATTTATTATACATATATATATATATATATATATACCTCTTTGGCACTGGACGGAGAAGGTCGATGGTGTAGATGTTGTTTATGATGATTGAAAATCTTAGATCGGTTCCAGTCAGTGTATATAGGTACTCCTGAATCCTAAAGGATCCCCATCATCTATAAGTTATTGTGTGCAGAGAAGAATGGTTGTTTTAGGTCCTACCTTTGCAAGCAGTTAAGTTGGAGAAGGTATATATACTAGATTATTTTGTGGTATTTAGATCTGTTATGGTATTATAATTTGTGTATTGACATTCATTCTTTCATGTGTATTGCGTATCCGTAGTATATTTGTATATTTATTAGCCTAATGGGAGTTTCATAGTGTAATACCCCATACTTTTACCTAGCTTAAATTCATCCCAGAAATGTTAAATATTTGTTTCAAAGATGAATCCACTTTTATACATGTGGTATTTTTAAGATTTTAAATTTTTCATATGGGAAATTAAATAAGCTTTCCATTGATACCAAATTTGCCTAAATCCGACACCCGAGGGAAGAGTTAGAGCCTTTTTAGTGAGATAGTGTATCACCTAAGTCATCAGCGCATCGCGGAGCAGGTCAAAATAATAGTTGTTAAAATATAGTGAGCCTCCAAAATTATTGTGCGTTGTGCTAGGGCTCAAATTCAGAATTATCCTTTTTCTAGTGTCTCAGCGTGATACCACCGCTTCGCGATGAACTTCCAGATCCCATCCAATATTCCAACATGATTTCACCACATCGTGTTGTCTGCCCTATTCCGAGTTTCCAATTTACAGTGACACAGCGTGATAGCATCGCGTCGCGCTAGCCTGCCAAATCAAGAAATTTTCTCATAAATAAAATACGCATCTAAGGGTTAAAAGGGTCAATTTCTCAATCCTATATAAACCTTATAACACATGATTCAGCCATATTTTATCCAAAATATAGGGTTTCTCTCAAGTTTCTCTGAAGAACAAGCTAGGGTTTCCAATTGGGTATTCAAATCCAAAATTAAAGAATATCTCCGTCAATCTTCACAAAATCACAAACTAAGGTAAGCATAGTGTTCATTCATAGACTCTTTTTGTCCATGAAGCCCAAGAATCTCTTTTCTAAAGTCAAGCTTTTATTTTTTCTTTATGAACTTCATGTTGGGTTTATTTTGTTTATGTTGAGAATGATCAATTGAATTTAAATCCATGTTGGGTGATTAATGTTATATGGAATTGATTTATATAGATGTACATTCATGTGAACCTATGATTAAACCATATGATGATTAAATTAGATACTGAATCATGATGTGTAGTTGTTGTATAATGGTGTCAACATATATTATGCCTATTATGTGTTTGATTAAATGCCGATATGAAGAAAAAGTGCCCAACTAGAATTATATTATGAAATCCCCATATTTGTACAAGTTTATGTATATCACATGTTTGATGAATTTCTTGAATATATGAATTATGAATTGTGTTCTTGGTCATATGTTCACTTAAGTCATGCTATGTCAGCTTCTTTCCATCGAGTCCTGGGGGTACTTGTACCCAACATTTAGCTGTGTTCCTAGAGCCATGTCATGTTTTCATGATACTCTTAATCAAGCTATAATCCATAGAACTCAGTAAGTCATGTGACTCGGGAAAACCCAAAAATCTCAAAAATCTCAATAATCTTTGTAGTTTAGTAATCCCAATATATTTAGTATTCCCAATCAATCTCAGTAACTTTAGTATTATCAATTAGTTCTCAGTAATCAGTACATTCCGTTAGTTAATAAAAATCAGTAAATTCAGATCAGTTTATCTCCGCTAAACAATATCACTAGTATCAATTCAGCTCAGTTAATCAGTTCAGTGTCTTTTAGATAGGAGTAGGATTCAGCACTGATCGAACCTAAGGATGGGGTCTCACCTGTTATTTAGTGAAGGTTTTGAACTTTAGAAGAAATCCTTATGTTCCAGAAATACGTAGCTAGCATAGGTTGAGATGCACCCTACAAGTTTAAGGATATATATACATCTCATTTGGGCTACCTACTAGGAGGGGTTGATGGAAGAGCTCACTGTCAGTGAAGGTATACTCATAATAGGTCTTTACCCATGGCATAATACTAACACCCTTCCAGTTGGGGTTATAGATTGGACCCTACAGTTCAGTTCTAGGGCATGTCGGTAAGATGATTACCTCTTACAGTCTCAGTTTTTGTCTCATTCTAAGTCTCAATAAAAGAACTCGATAGTTCTTTAGATTTTAGGACTGTCAAATACAGTTAATTTAGATATAGTACTGAACTCAACTAGTTCTGTCAGATTCAGGACTGTCAGATACAATCACTCATGTTATCAGTTATATCAGTTCTAAGAACTCATTTTATTAGTTATATCAGTTATCCAAACTTATGTTATTAGTATTCAAATTCAGGACTGCCAGATACAGTCAACCAGACCAGTTCTTCATAATCAAAACTATCAAAAATAGTTATTCATGTATCAATAATATTGTATCTGCCCCTCAATATTCAGTAATATAGTATCATTCTTTCTCAATCATCAGTGACTCAGATGTCAAAATCAGTAGACTTAGTAGTCAGAACTTAGTATTTAGTCCTAGTTTGATCTTAGTTACAGTTACGTATGCATGAATGAATTTTGACGTTCATGTTAGTTAGTCAGTTAATATTGTTCATGCATATGAACCTATTACATTCATCCTACCTCACTTACATACCAGTACATTTAAAGTACTAACACATTTATGCTATGGTGTCTTATACCATAGGGTTAGAAGCACGAGCTCCAGAGGATCAATAGCACCCTAGTTCAATGATCAGGGTTAGTAATGAGTCCTTATCCTTCGAGGACATGATTTTTTCATTACTAATATAGTTTTTAGTGTATTTTAGCAGTTAGAGTTAGTTGGGGACATGTCCCATTAACTCTTTATTCATACAGCTTAGAGGCTTTCAGACTATAACATGTTAGACAATTATTTCAGATTTTCTTTGGTATTATTATACCATTTTCATACTTTGTTTATTAGATGTTCATTCAGTTTTGAATCTTATGGCCATTCAATTCATGTTTCCATATTTTATGGTATATTATGTAGTATATAGGTACAGATATCAGTCATGGGTTAGCTTGTGGTCCTTCGGGGTCATGAGCAACATGTAGCATTTTGAGTACCAGATTCAGGGAGTTACAAACTTAGTATCAGAGGCTAAAGTTCAATAGTGTCCTAGGAAGTCTAAAAATCCACATCTATTATAGTCTTGTGCATGGGTGTATTATGCACCACACTTATGTACAGAAGGCTATGAGATATTTTAGGAACAGTTTCCCTTCCTTTATGTCTCAAGTCGTACTATAGAAAGGTTCTCTAAGAAACTTATGTATCTTTTCCTCATGCTTCACTTATGTCAACTTTACCTTATTTTTAAGGGAACAAAAATAGTGAAGCTCAAAGTCCTAGAGATCGGGCTTTCTCAGACAGTCCCTACAGACAGTTAGTATGGGATTGCCCATAAGCTCAAAATTATCCCATCAGTTTATTTATACTCCAAAGTTGTACAACTTTTATTCATGATCATGAGAACTCATATGTCATTAGATCCCTTCTCAGAATCCTATGATAGAATATGACCTAGAGTTAGAAGTAGGAACTCAGGATTCTAGTAGTAGTAGAGTTGGGATAATATTATCCAGGTTGAACAAATTATGTATTCATAGAGATAGATGTGCTAGAGTAAATCATTAGGTTTGAACAGTGTAAGATAGCACTTATATTATTAATTTAATAGTAAGTATGAAGGTGTGGATGTGATTGAGGTGATGTAGTATTAGTAGTCAATGAATAAACATAAAAAGATAATGTGTTTAGTAAGGTAAGCATGTGCCAAACAGAGTATTAGTAGGTGACAATGATTGTAGTTTAGTTCAGAGTTTAGTAAAGTGATCACACACTTATAATGATGGCTTGAAGATAAGATGTAGATGATAGATCAAGTGATCGAGTAGGCTCTCAAATCCTAGTAGTAATGCCATTACATATAGAAAAGCAGTAAGGGAAGATGATTCGCAACCCATCCTTATCTCAATGTAAAGATTGGTACTTCAGTCAACATGATGCCTACACATGCTTCACATCTAAGTTCCATGAACACAAATTATATTCATACTCTTTCTAAAGAATCATGTACAATTCCAGTTCCTAGCATAAGAAGTTCAGCTCTATTCCCCTCAGTAATACAAATCTTGTCCCACGAATGCAGAAAACTCCAAACTAGGTCATACAACTCATGACTCATGTACACATATCATGTTTTACAGTATACTCAGCTTCCATGGCTCATTCTACTTCTCTACTGATGAGTTAAATTCAGACTATGTTACACATATCCTTAGTTTAAACCTCTTTGTGAATCCATGATATTTATATTCTATTCCTCAGGTCTTAGTCAAGTGTCAATTTCAGTTAGTGTCCATTCATGCTTTATGTCCTCCTGATTTAACCCTTCAGTGAGCTTTCATTATGAAAACAATGTAGTGGAGAGTAGTTGCTTAGAAGGGAGAGAGTGGATATTTCATCTTAAGGCAAGATTGATGCATGCTTATTTTACTCGAGGGTGTAGTGGTGAAGATAGGCTTGAATGTCATGTTAGTGTGAAAGTAAATGGCTAGCAAGAGGTTGTATTTAGAAGATGGGAAAGTACAGAGTATGAGTGTGTATTCGGATCCTTGACTTATGTCAGTCCTCGTCGTGTAACTATCAGAATTCCGTTGCTATCTCATCTACAATTTTAGTGTTCAGTCTCAAAATTAAGAACTTTCGTATCAGTATAAACCTTAGTTGTCAGAGACTAATATTAAGTCCCAGCTAAAGTCTTACTTACGATTACAGTCTCAATTACCATCTTATTTATAATCTCAGTCCTATTCCTAGTTCAGTAATAAGGTCGGTAACTCAGTTCAGTTTTGGGTTTACTCGACCATAGTGTATAGTTATCAGCTACTCAGTTGTCAGCCTTCTAGTACCTCAGTTTACAAAACTATTCTAGAAATATGTTGTACTCTAGTTATTTAATTCTCAAATAACCCAATTACCCTCAGTTCATGCTCAGTATCTCATGTCAACTAGTCAGTCCTTATCTCCTATGCATGACGCTCTACAGTTGCAGTCTAGTTATTCAAGACTAAGTAGAGTTCAGTCTTACACACCTAGTATTTAGCTATCAACTATCCAATTAGTGAGATAAGTTAGTATATTACACACTCGTGTTCAGTACCCATACAAATCTTTTAGTAGCCTCAGTTGCAGTGCAAGAGACCTAGTCATTTCATCTTAAATAGTGTTTGTAGGTCTCAACTCATCTTATAAAACTTTGGCCATGTGATGATTTTCTTATTCAGCTATCTTTTTTAGACAACGCCAAGATTTCCTTGAGCCCTATAGTCATTAAAATTCTACAAAAAAAGTGTCATAGAAACACTCTAATTGAGCATAAGTTTTTAGCATGAGTTAATTTGTAAAACCAAAAAGTCAGTCTATAAATCAGACGGACAAGTTCGCATGGTTTGGATTTCCATCCCTTCCATCTAGATGTACTATCTTAAGCCTTATGAATGTAACCATTCAAAGATGAACTGACTAGATAGACGCAATCTTAGCCCAATTCATGTATCATGCTTCAGTTTTAGATCCCAGATATTTAGTTAAGACTCAGCTCGTAGATGCCTTGTGCATCGCTTCAATTTTCTCAGTGACTCAGCTAATTTAGTATTCTTCGAGGGACATAGCATCCCAAGGGGGAGATACATTACAAATCCCCCAAGCTTTCAAAATATAAGCATGCCAATCTCTTTTCATGTAATGAATCTAGTTTGGAGTAAGGAGTACCCATAAGTTGACCCTCAAGCTCCAACTTCAGTGGTACTCCATGTATGCAAGACTCAGTTTAGTTCATGAAAATTCAGTTCACGCTCCATATTTCAGTCTTAGTTATGTCCTCATGTTCCCATTCATGCATACTTTTGGCATAATCATGGGTTCACCAAATTTATGGCTTAAGTAATGGGTTTTTCTTGTACTTACTCAGTTCGATGTTTAAATTACCATTACAAACTTGGTATTTAGTTCATTCTCAGATTTTCATTACAAACTTGGTACTTTTGCCCTTACATGTTCAGTCGCATGCTCATGAGTTGATTCAGTTATGTATTCACACATCAGATATGCATAAGTAGCTTATTAATACTCTCAGTAAAGCATTTATGTATCAGCTCAATCATAAAATCATGCATCAGATAAGCATACCCAGTATGAATCTCAGTAATGTCAGCCACATTGTCATGTTTCTGTTGTTAATGTTCAGTATGAACTTCATCTTATCATTTTTCCCATTTCAATCAGTCTCATTCAAGGACGAGTATTCCTAAGGGGGACATATTGTAATACCTTTACTTCTACCTAGCTTAAATTCATCCCATAAATATTAAAGACTTGTTTCAAAGATGAATCCACTTTTATACATGTGTTATTTTCAAGACTTTCAAATTTATTCATATGGAATATTCAATAAGCTTTTCATTAATACTAAATTCACCCAAATCTGATACCCGAGCGAAGAGTTAGAGCCTTTTTAGTGAGACAGTGTATTACCTGAGCCATCAACATGTCGCGGAGCAGGTCAAAATGGTAATCATCAAAATCCATTGAACCTCCGTAGTTATGGCCCATCGCACCAGGGCTCAAATTCAGAATCGTCCTTTTTCTAGTGTCTCAGCACGATACCACCGTGTCGTGGTGAACTTCCAGGTCCCATCCAGTATTGCAATGAAATTTCACTGTGTTGTGCCATTACCCCTGTTCCTAGTAGGTAATTTCTAGTGACACGGCGTGATAGCACCACGTCGCGCCAGCCTGCCAAATTGGGAAATTTTCTCAAAAATAAAATATGCATCCAAGGGTTAAAAGGGTTAATTTCTCAACCCTATACAAACCCTATAATACGTGATTCAGCCATATTTTATCCAAAATATGGGGTTTCTCTCAAGAAAAAGCTAGGGTTTCCAGTTAAGAATTCAAATCAAAGACTCAAATTTAAGAATCTATCCGTTAATCTTCACGAAATCACGAACTAAGGTATGCCTAGTTTTCATTCATGGACTTCTTTCATCCATGAAACCCAAGAATCTCTTTTCTAAAGTCAAGATTTTAGATTTTCTTTATGAACTTCATGTTAGGTTTATTTTGTTTTTGCTGAGAATGATCAATTGAATTCAAATCCATATTGGATGATTAATGTTATGTCGAATTGATTTATATAGATGTATTTTCATGTGACCCTATGATTAAACCCTAGGATGATGAAATTAGATGTTGAATCATGATATGTAATTATTGTATAATTGTGTCTACATATATTATGCCTATCATATGTTTGATTAAATGTCGATATGAAGGAAAAGTGCCCAACTAGCATGATATTATGAAATCCCCATATTTGTACAAGTTTATGCATATCACATGTTCGATGAAGTGCTTCAATATAGGAATTATGAATTAAGTTGTTGTTTATGTGTTCACGTAAGTCATGCTATGTCAGTTTCTTTCCACCAAGTCCTAGGGGTACTTGTACCCAACAGTTTAGCTGTGTGCCTAGAGCTATGTCATGTTTTCACGATACTCTCAGTCAAGCTATAATCCATAGAACTTAGTAAGTCATGTGACTTAGGAAAACCCAAAAATATCAGAAATCTCATAATCTCAATAGTTTAGTAATCTCAATGATCTTAGAACTCAATAATCTCAATAATCTAAGTATTCCCAGTCAATCTCAGTAACTTCAGCATTGTTAGTCAGTCCTCAAAACTCAGTGCATTCCATCAGTCGACAAAACTCAGTGCATTCAGTTCAGTTCAATTGCGCTAAGCAGTTCCATTAGAATCAGTTGAGCTTAGTTAATCAGTTCAGTGTCTTCCAGATGGGATTAGTATTCAGCACCGAGCGAACCCAAGGATGAGGACTCATCTGTTATTCAGTGGAGGGTGTGATCCTTAGAATCAATCCTTGTGTTCCAGAACTACGTAGCTAGCATAGGTTGAGAAGCATTCTACGCATTTAGGGATATATATTCATCTCATTTAGGTTATCTACTAGGAGGGGTTGACGGAAGAGCTCCCTGTCAGCGAGGTTATACTTACAACAGGTCTTTACCCATGGCACGATACTGACACCCTTCTAGTAGGAGTTACAGGTTGGACCCCACCAGTTAGTTTCGAGACATGTCGGTTAGATGATTACCTCACACAGTCTCAGTTTCAGTCTCAGTCTTAGTCTCAGTAAAAGAACTCAAATAGTTCTTCAGATTTAAGTACTACTAGATATAGTCAATTCAGATACAAAATAGAACTCAGCTAGTTCCATCAGATTCAATACTGTCAGATACAGTCACTTATGTTATCAATTATATCAATTCTAAGAACAAATGTTATCAGTTATATTAATTATCCAAACTCATGTTATTAGTATTCAACTTCAGGACTGTCAGATACAGTCAACTAGACTAGTTCTTCCTAATCAAAACTCTTAGAAATATTTATTCATGTATCTGTAACATAGTATTAGCCCCTTAGTATTCAGTAATACAATATCAGTCTTTCTTATTCATCAGTGACTCGAAGGAAAAAATTAGTAGACTCAGTATTCAAAATTCAGTATTCTATCCTAGAACGATCTCAATTATAGTTATGTATGCATGTATGTATTCTCATATTCATGTTAGTCAGTAAGTTAGTATTGTTCATGTGTATGAACCTATTGCATTCATCCTACCTTACTTGCAACCAGTACATTTAAAGTACTGACGCATTTACTCTATGGTGTCTTATACCATAGGTTTTGATGTACGAGCTCCTGAAGACCAGTAGCATCCCAGTTCAGCAATTAGGGTTAGCAGTGAGTCCTTATCCTTCAAGTACATGATGATTTTGTTACTAATTCAGTTTTCAGTTTATTTCAGTAGTCGAATTTAGTTGGGGACATGTCCCATCAACTCCTTATTCAGAGAGTTTAGAGGCTTTCAGACTATAGCATGTTAGATAGTTATTTCAGATTTGCTTGGGAATTGTTAAACTGTTTTTAGGCATTGTTTATCAAATGTTCATTCAGTTTTGAACCTTATGGCCATTCAGTTCATGCTTCAATGTTTTATGGTATCTTATGCAGTATACAGGTACAGATATCAATTATGGGTTAAGTTGTGGTCCTTCGGGGTCATGAGCATCGTGTAGCAGTTTGGGTACCAAATTTGGGGTGTTACACATAGGTATAGGTATGAGTGTTGCTTTAAGCATATTGCGTGGAGCTTTTATCTATTAGCCTTATGGATGGCTGCATAAGTATATTCTAGGATTATTATTTGCCTGAGTATTGATTGAATCTTCTAAACCTATGGCGATTGGGATTTATGAAAGGCTCGATTAGGATTGTGTTCAGGATTAGCTGGTTACTCATATTGCTATTACCTCTGATATGATTGTTATCACTATTATGTCTAGTCCATGATAGATTGGTTGATGATTCAGTATTGAGATTCGAGGTATATTTCAAATTCCATCCATTATGGTTACTATGGATAATTGTTTCATGATTAGGTGTAGGATTAGTGACCTTGATTACGGAAACACTAGTTTTTACTAGGATTATGAGACCTTATGATGCTAGTATGATGACTTAGGTTGTACCTTGAGTTGAATTTGTTTATACGTATATATATCTTTTTATATATAGCTTTGGTAGTACCATATATCCCTTTCTTATTTTATTTATTCAGATTGTATATTCATTTCTTGGCAGTGTATACTATTATATTTCTCTTTCCACCATTTATTAATATGATGGCTAGTGATATCGATTGTCATGACCCGAGACTACCCCCTAGTTGTAACACGATGCTTACAACCATAGGTGATCCCAATCTAACCTAAGTATTGGCATACAGTTGAGAAACTGATTTAATATGTATATAACAAAGTATAATTTGTTGAGTGGAGTCATAATCATGAGAAAATATGAATGAATTAACACTAATAAAGTTTACAACATGATAAAACTAAAGAAAGAACTTAATTTACATATCATAACATTGACTGACTATCTATGAAGCCTCTACTATACTGACTATAGATAGTTGGGACATGCCTCCAACTACCACTAATCAATACATATGGATAATTAGAATGCGACACATAAACTACAATGGACTGAAGTCCCTAAAATAGGCGAACTCATCACCTGCTGGATGAAAGTAGAAAACTGTTTGATCCTGGTGTGTGGACTACTTCTGGTACATACATTATAAAATAATGTAGCCATATAGACATATATATGGTTAGTACTTCTGGAATGTACTGAGTAAGTGGGGGTGAATGAAATAAGTAAAACTAAATAGATACATAATCTTAAAATATGCATGCTATGTGCAAGTAGACACACCAAGAGATTGAAATCAACTGAAAGAGCTTAATTATCTTAAAATATGAGTAACAAACATAATCTGCTAAGTTGGTGAATCATTACACTTTGTTTTTTAAAGCTTACTTTTGTAGAATAAGAACTGAAGTTAGGAAGCAGTAAAACATGAATATTGTATGTAAATTTTATGTAAAGCTAAACATGTATGGATAATAAGCATGAAAAACATGAACATGTAAAATAAATAAAGCAAGACCAAGTAAAGCATGTACTGAAATGATCTGAATAAGTGAATAACTGAAAATCTAATTACTTGGTCAAGCAAACCTGAACTTATATAGACTGATTACTGACTAAAACTGTGGAAGCTATTATGTTACCGACATATCCCATTATGAACTATCGAGGACCGCCATGTAACCCAATTTGAAGGGTTTAGTAACTTGACACACGTACTAACATATGGTTATGTGGATCAACTAATTTGATGTCCCGAAGGACCAAGGTTTCAAGCCTAAAATGACGGGTTACCCCTAAGAGGAAGTCAATCCTAAACTAACATGTGACCCCTGATAACCTATACTGGCTACGTAATTATGGAATATAGGGATTTCTACTAACGACTCTACCAAAAGTTACGAGGGATCCGCCATCCCTGTGTTCACTCGGTGCTAAATCATACTCCCAACTAAACTGACACTGGTGTTATTAATGGTTTAACATGACATGGTACTATACTGATAATTACTTAGCATGAACATGATAGTCTTAATATAGTAATAAAAATCATGACTAATCTTACTTGTTTATAATTCCCAAAATACACCTCCAATTAAAGGATAAAGCGGTCGTTGTCAAATATAGTAACCCAAATAGGTTGGGGTCGAATCCCATCTAGAAAATGTTGCAAATCTATCTCAAATTTGTTACAATTACTAGACAGTGTAATAAAGTAAAAGGGGGGATTTGTTAAATTAGAAAAAAAAGAATTGGTTGTTCTTGGTTGTAAACAATAGAAGACTAACGCTAGGTTTGTGTTCCTCATGGATTCTCAACTGTGTTAATTTCTCATGATCAACCTAATTATTCTATTGTTCTGCATGTAAAGCCTACAAGATAAGTCTTATCAATTGCCAAGTAAGCTCAAAGATAAATTTCACCCTTTACTGGGTAAGTCTCAGGTGTTACCTTATTACCCTTGTATGGCCTCCGTTACACTTTTTGGGGCTAGGATTAAGTGATAAGATGAGATGCGGAGATAAAAAGGTAGAGGTAGAAATCCCAAATCACTATCTTAACCTTCTTTTCCGAACCAAAACTCCTTGGTTATTGAATGTATGTGAATAAAGGCTATCTCAAGCTACGACTGATACTTGAGATTAATTATCGTAAAGAACATTAAAATACATGCAGCCCTAGAATAGATGAATATCACACTTATTCTGCGTAACTAATCCACCAAGGTTCCCACAACCCTAGATAAGGGAATTATCCACTCATATTTATCATATTAATCATGGAATCCATAGAAAAAATTATAAAATAAATCTCCAAATAATGAGGAATAAATCCCAAAGTTTTAAACTGGATAACAAACGAAGAATGAACCAAGAATAATAATATGTAGATGATGTTTTATTAATGAATTTCTAAATTTATGAATTCCTTAATAAACAAAGAATAAAGGGTTTTTATAGATTATAAAAACCAAATCCAAATTAAAGTAGAAAATCCTAGAAATCAACTCCTAAATAAAATAGAAACACACAATAAATCAAATCCTAAATGAAATAGGACAATATAACTACCCATACATAATAGGATTAAAAATAAAATAGGAGTTTAATTGGGATATATGTAAACTGTAGGAAACAAATCCTAACAAAAAAGGTAAAGGTGAAGTTATGTCAACACTTGGTACGACTTTGTCTTTAACTCATACCGACATCATATGATTTGTACCCTGCCTTCTCGTATCTATGCTAGTGTTTGATCTTCCAAGGCTTTAAATTTCTATTCAGCGTAGGATTCATACATACGAATATGAATCATGTTCGTCACTCATATCCACTTGGAACTTTGTCTTTCTAAGCTTGGAACACTGATTTGTGTACGACTTTCCTATACGAGTCATATTCTGATTTCTGACTCATATTCTTTTGATGCTTCAACTTTGTATTTAGATGCATATTTTTATCACAAATAGCTCTTAGTTTATAGGAAAGTGAAAACACTCCTTAATGATTAAGTTCTTATAAAGAGTCTAGCTATTGTCATCTTCAATCATGCATAACTTTGTGTACTTAGTATTTTTGACCTCAAGACCCACTAATATAAAATTGAATTAACTTTCCAACGATACCAATTTCTCCTTAATTCGATATCAGGGTAAAATGTTATGGCCAAAATACCAAAGCACTAGTGAAGCTGTATCAAATCTGTCTGAGGTACGACTTTAAGGTCTGTCCAGGATACGACTCGAACAGACTCCTTACGGATTGTTAGGAAGAAGTCGTACCTTGGGCAGTAAAGACTGAAAATGGGTTTTTAACTATGATTCAAGCCACTTTTAATAGTTCCTCTTGTATTTAGCATCCAAAACCGAATTTCCTGCAAAACACTCCCAAAACCACATCAAATCTAACAACACAACCTTAAATACATGCAAATTCTCATAGTTGAGCATCATAAGTGCTATATTTCTATAGCACATCACTTGTAATTTGAAAACAAACACATGTATAAACATATAGGTATCGAATGTTCATAACCCTCCAGCACTGAATGATCACAAAATACGAAAACAATTCTTAAAATAGAGGTATAAAATAATAGTTGAAAAACCCAAGTAATAAGACATTTCAATAATTGAGTGAAATACATGAACTTGAACATGGGGAAGAGTTAAACTTGAGAAATCAATATAGTCACATAATATAATTCATAACTTGAAGATTTCACATGGAATCACTTGAATAGAAGATGAGTAGTTGACATTAGAGGCATGAAATAAACTAGTTTACATGGGAAGACATGTTTACATGACTATAATTCAAATTACTAAGAAATACATGGATTAAGTTTAAAAGTTGCATGGATAATTTCATAAAATAGGACAAAATTCATACTTAAAATCAAAAAGAGGGTTTTGGGGCTCAATGGGTAAGGAACTCGTTGATGAATACCCCACATACCTCAATTAGATGAACCCTTGAAGAAAAAATAAAATTGCAACTTGAATTCTTGAGTTCTTGGGGAAGAAAACTTAAATTTCTTATTTTTGGGAAGAAACTCCAATTTCTTTTATTTTGAGAGTTGAGAGGAATGTAAACACTGAAAACTGACTAATGATATTAAACTATCATGTATAGGGTGATTTAAGTAGTGGGAAAGGTTTTAAGGTGAGGAAAAGACCAAAATACCCCTGGGGAAACTAAATAAAAGTTGCAGGATTTTTCAATTGATGACTTAGTTGATAGCTTATCAATTAGTTGATGGCTTATCAACTTAGTCATCAACCCATATATACACTTGGACACTTTCAGATTAAGATTGATGATGAAGGTGATAGATCATCACCTAGTTGATGGGTTATCACCTCAAGTCGTCACTTTGTAGCTGGATCGGTTAAGGCAGATGACAAGGTTGATAGCTCATCACTTAGTTGACCACTTATCATCTCAAGTCATCACCTTGTAGCTGGATTTTGTCATTTTGTGTTTAAGAATGAAGATGAGGTTGATAGCTCATCACTTAGTTGATGGCTTCTCACCTCAAGTCGTCACCTTGTTGATAGATGGACACTTTGAAGTAAAATGAGCATAATTTTCTAGTCTGATATCCGATTAAGATAAAACCAGATGTGTTAGAAATATAACACGAAGATCTTTCATTTTATATATAGTAGGACACTGGAATCGTTATATTCTAGGAGATACTCTTGTTTAAAATGGACCCTAGTTGGAGAATCTGTTAAAACTCAATCGATAGAAATGTCCTCAAATTGCCTTTGCTCTAAGTGCTTCCTATTACCATGATTCGCGTCTAAAGCACTTTATACAAATTTTAAATGATCATGAAACGTGTTCATATCCAATTTTTTTATGAGAGTTTACACACGTATGAACGATGTTTCAAAGCCTTGCCCAAAAATGTAGGGTGTTACATTATCTCTCCGTTGGAATCATTCATCCTAGAATGATGGATAGGAACTTGTTGAAGTCTTATAAGTATGGAATAATGTACACATGACATGTCAGGTAATGAATGATATAGATGAGCTGAAACATTAAAACTTTTATCATGAAGCTGATTTCAGAGCTGACTTGACTTTATTTATGATAAGGAGATGATTTATTCTAAGAGTTTAGAACTCACTTGAAATATTCATGATACAATCATACATATAGAATTATGATATGATAAATGATGCAATAAAATTCCAAGAGTTACAAAGGAGAAAATAAGGTAAGTAACTTCACATTAAGGATTGTCCCTCAATAATACACGTATGGAAATCAACTGTAATAAGATTCATGGATCACCAAGTATATTATGTAAGCACGAATCATCAGATAATGAGACCAAGGTCGTACAAGGGGTATCACAATGTCTGAGCTGTAATACTTGGAAAACCGAGACCATGCAATGAAAACTTATGAGTTGAGTCATTACTAAATAGCTAATCTAAGTCATTATGCATGGACTGAACTAAATTCGCAATTTACATGTATGCGAGAAAATTACCTCATGTAATATCTATATTTATGAAAATTCGGATAGTAAGACTAGATGGAAAGATGGAAAACCATTGGAACTTGTCTGTTTGATGGAAAAACTGAATCGCTGGCTACACAGACTAAATTATACTGAAAACTTATACTCAACTGGAATATTTTCTTAAAACTCTTTCTTAGAAGTTCTAATAACAGTAGGGAGTAAAGAATCATAGGCATAATCTAAATAAGATATCGGCATAAGGAAACACAACATGGCTATAATTGTACAATCATGGACTATAGGCCTATAAAAAATAAGCTACGATAGAATCACTTTGACATAGACAATACAACTTTTAACTTTCAAGCTCAGCCACACTTCTCAAATACTCACTCAACTATGCTTATTCTCATAAATACTATGCTCATTGATTCAACTTGTAATTATCGAATGGGCATTGATAGCTCTATCTACTAAAGTCTGAGCAGAACAAAATTCTATCACCATGTTCAAGCATACTTAAAGTCGCAAGGTACCACACATAATCCCATAATACTAGTGTAAACCACAGATTCAATATCCTATGTGTTTTAGAGCTCTTATCTCAAGAATATTGCTCCTTACCACTTTAATCTCTTAGTAGGAATTCACTAATGCACAATGCATTAATCCACTTATGTACTAACATGACATTCAAACCTATTAGTATAACCACATATAAACTTATGGTCAATCGACCCACCTAGAAATTTGTCCCACATTCTCTAATATCTCTATCAATAGCAACTTTCATTCACTATCCCTAAAAAGATACACATAGAATTGTCAACTAACAATTACATGTACAAAATCTTTTCCTTAATCTCCTTCACACTTATAGCTATAGATAAAACAAACATAAAACAATCTTGTCATAGTATGGAACATTTATTCTCTCCAATCTAAACCATTATTTATCACCAGTATTAATCATAAGGAGAGGTTATTGAAAAGTTAGAACATGAGTATCCGAATCATTAAAGAATATTATACATAACTTTTACACTTAAGTGAGGCTTGAGGAATAGACTAGAAATGTCATGAATTCATTAAAGAGATCTAAACTGAGGACATACATGACATAATGCGAATTTTTCCTTGTATTAAAAGTGCACCATGAGTTATTGAAACTGAGCATACTGTAGAGCATGAGTATATAATTCATGAGTTTGGAGTTCATAAATTCAAGAAATATGATTCATACTACTAAGTGAATTGGAACTCCTCATACTCAGAATTAGAAGCATACATAATTATCTAGAAAATGAATAAAGATGAGCTATGATCGTAGAGCTGACTTTTAAGGAATGAATAGATGTTGTGATGATTGAAGTATAAAACTTTGCGCTGAGTTAATAATGGATTGGGTATCTTCCTCCCCTAGTGTTTTTCTACAACATAATGACATCACTGCTAGAATCTGAGAGTGTGACTTGGTTCCTTGTTCTATCATCTCCCCCTTAGATTTAAGCCATCTTTCTAAGTCTGTGGACCCCTTTAATAAACTCTAAACTAAACTAAAACCACTTTACTCTAGATTTTAAGATATAAAAATACATATATATTAATACTAAACTCACTCTGAAAGATTGCATCTGAAAGTGTAAAACTCACTGCCAGTACTTTTTTCTAAGATAGAACTCCTAACTCTCTATAGCCCAATAGTTATCATATAATAACTTAAACACTGAATAACATAGAATCTTTATCAGTATCACCATATCCTAAGTTTACACCATCTAGAATTTTAACTCTTCTTTCTATTAGCTCAATCAATTAGGACTCAAACTTAAATTTTAACACTTAACTTGGATATTCCCAAATAATTTAATGGACTATACTAACCTCATTGTCGAACACTCTCTTAATATATACAACCCTTAGATTACTTTAGCTTCGAAAATCAACATCACATATATTCACCCTTCTTGACAACATACTTTTCTTACAAACACATAATCTGCCCCTTTTCCTTCATAGCCTACTAATATTTCATCCCTAAACCTATACTTTTCCCTAAGCCATGAGAAATATCATTTCACCAAAATACCCAACCTCATAACCTACAACCCATAACTTAGTGATAAGAACATCATATATTACATAACTATCCTCATTCGCACTTAGAACCTCAATGGTACTATATAAGGACACACTCTATAAGAACATAGAAATAATACAATCCCATATCACTTTGGGTATACCTCTAGATCATAACCACACCACCATACTTCACTTAGAAACATTAAACTTAAATTCCATAATACACTATTTCAAGCTGATTCACCTTTCATACTACTAGCCCATGGATACATAATCTACTAAATCCACATAAATACTATCCCCACTTTACTACTTCTAAATTTCTGGATTCATGCTTCTAACCCTAGATCATAGTTGTCATTTGATTCTGAGAAGGGATCTAAAAGCACATCTGACTTTATCTTAGTGTACGATTTTTATGTACATGAATAAAATCATTCAAACTTCAAAAATTAAAAGCACTGATTGTATAATTTCCATCCTGTATGCAATCCCATAAATTTCTGTGGGAATTGTCTAAGAAAACTCCTATTTGTAAGGATTTAAACTTGGCCATTTATGTTGCCTCAAGAATAAGGTAGAGTTGGCACAAAAGAAGTTATGTAAGAATCTGCATAAGTTTCTTAGAAAACTTTTCTACTGCAGGATCTGAGACATGAAAAAAGGAAAATATTTCTTAAATACCCTTTAGCCTATTGAAGAAAAGTACAAATGTCTCCTTACTATTTCGCAAGACTCTAGTTAAAATGACTTCAGAGACACCGTAGGACACTTGAACTCTGTGCTCGGATACCAAGTTTTTCACGACTCGAGACTACTCCCTAATCGTAACATGATGCCTACAACCATAGGTGATCCCAAGATAACCCATGTACTAGCATACAGTTGAGAACCTAATTTAATATATATAACAAAACATAATTTTTTGAGTGGAAGCATAATCATAAGAAAATCTGAATAAATTAATACTAATAATTTTTACAACATGATAAAATTGAAGAAAGAATTTAATTTACATATCATGACTCTGACTGACTATCTATGAAACCTCTACTATATCGACTATAGATATCTTGGACATTTCTACAAATACTAAAAATCAATACATATGGATGATCAGAATGCAACATATAAACTTCAATGGACTAGAGTTCCCAAAATAAGAGAAATTATCACCTGCTGGCTGAAAGTTGGGAATGGACTCACCTATTCCCGAATAAGCAGAAAGTCTAGGAAGATATCAACCATGGATGGAAGGTTAAAACAATGTACCCACATAGTCATATATATGGTAAGTACTTCTAGAATGTACTGTGTAATTAGGGATGAATGCAATAAGTAAAACTAAATAGATACCTAATCTTAAAACATGCAAGCTAAGTGCAAGTAGACCCACCAAAAGACTGAAATCAACTAAAAGCTAAAGTATCTTAAAACATGAATAACAAACATAATCTAATAAGCTAGTGAATCACTACACTTAGTTTCTTAAATCATCCCTTTTGTAAAATAAGTAGAACTGAAGTTGCAAAGCGGTAAAATGTGAATACTATATATAAATCTCATGTAAAGTTAAACATATTATAAAAACTAAACTGAGGAGTATGTATGGATACTAAATATGAAAACATGAACATGTAGAACTAAAAATGCAAGACCAAGTAAAGCATATACTGAAATGATTTGAATAACTAAATAATTGAAAATTTGATTACTTGGCCAA
This sequence comes from Capsicum annuum, assembly GCF_002878395.1. Taxonomy (NCBI): domain Eukaryota; kingdom Viridiplantae; phylum Streptophyta; class Magnoliopsida; order Solanales; family Solanaceae; genus Capsicum; species Capsicum annuum. Next base: position 26,837,400 of record NC_061112.1, on the reverse strand, counting down.
GCAAACCTGAACTTGTATAGACTAAAAACTGAATGAAATTATCGAAGCTATCATGTAACTGACATTCCATAATTTAAGCTATCAATGTCCAACCTATAACCCCAATTGGAAGAGTGTCAGTACCTTACCACAAATACTAACACATGGTTGTGTGGATCAACTAATCTGATGTCCCGAAGGACTAGGGTGTCAAGCCTAAACTGATGGGTGACCCCTGAGAGAAAGTCAAGCCTAAACTGATGGGTGACTCCTGATAACTGACACTTGCTACATAATTTTGGAACATAGGGATTACTACAATGACTCTTCCTAAAGTAATGAAGGAGCCGCCATACTTACATTCACTCGGTGCTAAATCGTACTCTCAATCGCAGTGACACTAGTGTCATTAATGGTTTAGCATAACATGGTACTGTACTAATAAGTGCTTATCATGAACATGGTAGTCTGAATATAGTAATTAAAACTATGACTTGTCTAACTTGTAACTTGAAAATAAAGTCATGTATAAACAAATAGGTATTGGGTGTTCATAACCCTCGAGCACTGAATAATCTCAAAATATGAAAACAACTCTTAAAACAGTGGTATATAATTATAGTTAAAAGATCCATGAAATAAGACATTTTAATAATGAAGTGAAATACAAGAACTTGAACATAGGGATGAGTTAAACATAAGAAATCAACATATTCACATGATATAATTCGCAACTAGAATATTTCACATGAAATCACTTGAATAGAACATGAGTAATTGATATTTGAGGTATGAAATAAACTAGTCTTAACATGGATTGAATTCAAATTTTAAACTAAGAAATACATGGATTGTTTATAAGTTGCATGAATAATTTCATAAAAAAGGTTAAAATTATACTTTAAACCAAAAAGAGGGTTTTGGGGCTCAATGGGGTAAAGGAACCCATTGATGAATACCCCGCATACCTCAATTAGATTACTTCTTGATGAAAACTTAAAATTAGAACTTGAATTCTTGAGTTCTTGGGAAAGAAAAATTGAATTTCTTATTTTTAGAGGAAACCCTAATTTCTTTTCTCTTGAGTGTAGGGAGGAGAGCAAACACTGAAAACTGACAAATCATGTGAAACTATCATGTATAGGGTGATTTAAGTCATGGGGAAAGGGTGTGAGGTGCAGAAAAGATCAAAATACTACTAGAAAAACTAAATAAAAGTTGTAGGATTTTTCTGTTGATGACTTAGTTGATAGCTTATCAACTAGTTGATTGTTTATAACCTTAGTCATCAACCCATATATGGACTTGTACACTTTGTAATTAAGTTTGACAACGAGGGTGATAGGTTGTCACTTAGTTGACAGCTTATCACCTCAATTCATCACTTTGTAGCTAGATCGGTTATGGTTGATAAAAAAGATAAGAGCTCGTCACCTAGTTGATAGTTTATCACCTCAAGTAATCACCTTGTAGTGGGATTTGGTCACATTCTATTTAAGGATGATAATGAGCTTTATAGCTCATCACTTAGTTTACGGCTTATCACCTCAAGTCATAACCTTTTTGACAGACGAACACTCTAAAGTAAAATGAGCATATTTTCTACTCTGATATCCGATTAAGATGAAATTAATGCATTGGAAAGAAGACTTGAAGATATTTCATTTGATATCTAGTAGGACACCATAACCATTATATTCTAGGAGGTACTTTTTTTTAAAGTTGACCCTAGTTAGAGAATCTGTTAAACCTCTATCAATATAAAAGTCCTTTAACTCGTCTTTGCTTTAAGTGCTTTCTGTGATCCTGATTCACGTCAAAAAATCTTTACACACAAGTTAAATTATCATGATACATATATTCATATCCAAATATTTTTACGAGAGTTTAGACACATAGGAATGATGGTTCTAAATCTTGCCCAAAAATCCAGGGTGTTACATTATCTCCCCTTTGGAGTCATTCATCCTCAAATGATGGATAGGAGCTTGATGAATTCTTAGATGTATGGAATAATGTACACATTACATGTATAGTAATGAATTATATAGAAGAGCTAAAATATTATAATATTTATCTAGAAATTGATTTCAGACCTGATGGTACTTTATTAACGATAAAGAGCTAGCTCTTATTACGAGTTTAAAACTCACTTGAAATATTCAGGATACAAGCATACATATGGAATTGTGATGTTATAACTAATGCAATAAAATTCCAAGAGTTACTAAGGATAGAATAAGGTAAGTAACTTCTCATTAAGGATGTGCCTCTACAAAACACGTGTAGAAATCAAAATAAAAGGGCTTCATGGAATCACCAAGTACATTTTATGTAAGCACAAATCATGAGATAACGAGACCAAGGCATTACAAGGGGTATCACAATGTCTGAGCTGCAATACTTGGAAAATGGAGGTCATTCACCAAACACTTATGAGTTGAGTCATGACTAAATAGCTGAATCTAGGACATAATGCACAGACTAACTGAATTCACAATTTATATGAATGTGAGCAAATTACCTCATGGAATAGCCAGATTCATGAAACTTCAGATAGTAAGACTAGATGGAAATATGAAAAACCATAGGAACTTGTCTGTCTGACAGCTAAGCATAATTGCCAGCTATACATACTAAATTATACTGAAAACATATACTCAACTATAGTATTTTTCTAAAACTCTTTCTAACAAGTTCTAATAACATTTGGGAGTAAAGAATCTTACACATGATCAGAATAAGTTATTTGCAAAAGGAATCACAACATGGCTGTAACTCTAAAACCATGGACTATCAGCCTATTAAACATAAGCTAAGAAGAATGATTTTTCCTTAAACAATACAACTGTTAACTTTTAAGATTAGCCACACTTCTCAAATACTCCCTCAACTATTTTATTCTCTTAAATACTATGCTCATTTATTCAACTTGTATTTCTCCCATGGGCATTGCTAAATCTATCTACTAAAAGTATGAGCAGAAATAAATTCTCATACCATGTTCAAGCCTACTCAAATTCACAAGGTACCACATATAATACCATAATACTAGTGTAAACCGTAAATTCAATATCCTATGTGTTTCAGAGATCTCGTCTCATGAATATTACTCCTTACCTCTTTAATGACTAACTTTAACATCTTACTAGGAATTCACTAATGCAAAATACATTAATCCACTTATATACTAACATGACATTCAAACCTATTATTATAATCATATATAGACTTCTGGTCAACCAAACCACTTAGGAATTTTTCCCACATTCTATAATATCTTTTTCAATAGCAACTTCCATTCACTATCCCCATAAAGATACACATAGAATTCTAAACTAACCATGACATGTATCAAAGACTTGCCTCTATCATCCTTAACACTTATAGCCATAGATAAATCAAGCATACAAAAATCTTTTCATAATATTGAACATTTACTCTCTCCAATACAAACCATCATTCGTCACCACTATTATTTCTTATGTAGGGGTTATTGAAAGGTTAAAACATGAGGATCCGAAGCATGAAAGATAAGTATATGTAACTTTGATGAGTCTTAAGGAATAGACTATCAACATCATGAGTTCATTAAAGAGATCTAAACTAAGGACATACATAACATAATGTGAATTGTCACTAGTTATTACGGGTGCACGATGAGTTATGGGAATTGGTCATACCGTAAAGCATTAGTACATGAGTCATGTGTTGCATGACCTGAGTCTGGACTTTATTAATTCATGAAATATGATATGTATTATAGAGTGAAATAGAACTCTACATACTCAAAATTTGGAGCATACATGATTCTCTAGAAAAGGCATAAAGATAAGGTATTATCATAGAGCTGACTTTTAAGGAATGAGTAAATGCAAAGATGAATGAAGTACAAAAATTTGCACTGAGACAAGAATGGATTGGGTACCTTCCTCCCCAAGTTTTTTTCTACAACAGAATGGCATCACTACTAGAATCTGAGAGCTTGACTTAGTTCCTTTATCTATCATCTCCCGCTTAGCTTTAAGCCATCATTATAAGTCTATGGACCCCTTTAATAAACTCTAAGCTAAACTACAACTAGTTTACTCTAGAGTTCGAGATATGACAAAACATAACAATACTAAACTAACCCTGAAACACTATACCTGAAACTGTAAAACATATTGTTAGTACTTCTTTCTGAGATAGAACTCCTAACTTTCTATAACCCCAATAGTCATCATATAAGAACTTAAATGCTGACTAACTTAGAATCTTCATGAGTTTCACCATATATTGAGTTCACACCAACTAGAATTTTAGCTCTTTTTTCTATTAGCTCAATCAACCAAGATTTAAACTTAAATTCTAACACTTAACATGGATATTCCCAAACTTTTTAATGGACTACACTAACTTCATTCTTGAACAATCCCTTAATATATACTACCCTTATATTTATTTAGCTTCAAAAATCATCATCATATACATACACCCTCCACAGTAACATACTTTTCTCACTAAATGCATAGTCTCCCCCTCTTCCATCATAGCCTATGAATATCATATCTTTAAATTTATACTTTTCCCTAAGCCATGAGAATTAGAATTTTACAAAAATACCCAACCTCATAACCTACGACCCATAAATAGCTGGTAAGAACATCATATATTACATAATTATCCTCATTCGCACTTAAAAACTTATGGGGAAATGCTTTAAGGTGAGAAAAAGACCAAAATACCCTGAGGTATCTATATAGAAGTTGAAGGATTTTTTAGTTGATGACTTAGTTGATAGCTTATAAGCTAGTTGATAGCTTATCAACTTAGTCATAGACCCATAGATGGACTTGGACACTTACTGATTAAGGTTGACGATGAGGGTGATAGCTTGTCACATAGTTAATGGGTTATCACCTCAACTCGTCACCTTGTATATGGATTTGTTAACACTGATGATGAGGTTTATAACTCATCACTTATTTGATGGCTTATTACCTCAAGTAGTCATCTTGTAGCTAGATTTGGTCACATTCTAATTAAGGCTGATGATGAGGTTGATATCTCGTTACATAGTTGATGGTTTATAACCTCAAGTCATCACTTTCGTCACAGATGAACACTCTGAAGTAAAAAAAGCATAATTTTCTACTCTGATATCGAATTAAGATAAAACCAGATACATTGGAAAGATGACTATGAGATACTTCATTTGATATATAGTAGGACACCTAAATAGTTATATTATAGGATATACCCTCATTTAAAGTGGACCCTAGATGTAGAATCTATTAAAACTCTACCAATAGAAAATTCCTCAACTCGTCTTTTCTCTAAGTACTTCCTATGACCATGCTTTGGATAAAAAAAAAACATTATCAAAAAGGTAAATTCTCATGATAAATATATTCATATCCAATATTTTGATGAGAGCTTACGCATGTAGGAACAATGGTTCAAAGTCTTACCCAAAAATATGGGGTATTACAATGGAATAGTGTTAAGGTTCTTGAGTGTGGTTAGAAGGGGATAGTTCATCATTAATATCTTCTTATTCCTATTATGTTAGTTTACTAAATATGAATAGTATAGTTTATCCATATTATCTCATTTGCCTTGTTATGTTGTCATTAGGTATTTGGGTGTAGTTTATATCCCTACTTACATATTATATGTATATATATATACATACATATATATATATTTATATATATATATATATTATCTTTGAAGCTTAGTTTGTAGTTGCCTACTGAATACTACATGTTTCGTACTCATACTACATATATGCAGCCTGCAGATTATAGCACGATTATCACCATTATTGTGCATGTCGTACAGAGAAACTATGGTTCAGAGGCATAGAGTGAGCTTCTAACGCTTGGAGTATTACTTTCCTTCCTCTTATTTACTAGGTATATCTCTATGGTGTATTCAGAGATGGGTTGTATTGATATATTTAGTAGTACTTCACTTTGTAATCTTTTTATGTTAGAAGCTCTTGTACTGATTCCACCAAGTTTTAGGACTATGTTATGTCTGTTAATCTTTTTTTAAATTTATTTTGCATTCTTTCTTTATTTCTCTTGGTGGCCTGTTACTAGCCTACTTGTGGGTTATAGTAGGCGGATCCCACCATTTTTTTTTGAGGACACTATCAGATGAGGGTCACCCACAACTTATCTTTACCAGTGGTGTGGTATTGACACCCTTCCAATTGGGGTTATAGATTGGATCCAAATTCTGCTATAATATGTTATTTGGGGAATATAAGTTATATGACTACTTTTCACAGTCTCAATCTCAGTAAAAGAACTTAGATAATACTTCAAATTTTAGGACAGTTAGATACAGATAACTCAGCAAAGCACAAAACTCAGCTAGTTTCATCAGAACCTTGACTGTCAGATACAGTTTCTCGGTATCAGTTATATCAGTTATATCAGTTATCAGTAACTCATGTTATCAGTAATTAGACTCACTAGGTAGTACCATCACGAATTCAGTTACAAGTACTTATTCATGCATCTATTCTCACGTTCATGTTATACAATCAGTTAGCATTATTCATGTATTTGAATCATTTGCATTCAGCCTACCTCACATGCATAATAGTACATTCAATCATATTAACATATTTGCACAATGGTATTTTATTCTATACCATAGGTTCAGAAGCACGAGATCCAGAGCATCAGTAGCATTCCAATTTCAGCAGTCAGAGTTAGTAGTGAGCCCTCATCCTTTGAGAACGTGATCATTACTTTATTTCTTCATTATATAGTTTATTTGAGTAGTTGGAGTTAGTTGGGGACATGTCCTATCAATTCCTTATTCAAACAATTCCATTTTAGAGGCTTTTCACACTATAGTATGTTCAAAAAAGTTTGTTTTAGTTTATTTTGGCATTGATATATCGTATTTTTAGATGTTATGTTTTATCAGTTTTGAACCTTATAGCCTTACAGCCTTTATTTCCGTATTTACAGAATATATTATGCAGTGTTTAGGTATAGATATAACTCATAGGTTAGCTTGTGGTCCTATGGGGTAATGAGCACTATGTAGTGTTCTGGGTACTAGATTCGGGGCATTAAGAACTTGGTATCAAAGCCTAAGGTTCAATAGTGTCCTAGGAAGTCAGAAAGCCACATCTAGTAGAGTCTTGTACATGGGTGTATTGCGTGCCACATTTATATGCAGGAGGCTATAAGATGTTTTAGGAATAGTTTCCCTTCTTTCAGTATTCATGTCATGTCAGTAAGCATAATCTCAATTTAATCTCTCAGTCTAATCCCTTTCTCTTCCATTTACAGAACATGCCTCCCAAGATGAGAACTAGAAATTAGTCAGCCCCTCAGCTCAAAGATCCTTCGGGAGAACATGTCTCTCATGTAGAATTTAAAGTTGTATTCACTATTGGTCCAACCAAACCAATGGCCAATTCAGCTACAGCCAGGAATTGGGACTTCACCCGAATAAATCCCCCATCCTCTGAGACTCCCTTGAATCAGTCCCATTCATGAATTAATATTTAGATATCTTTCTCGAAGATCTTCCAAGAATTTCTCTCAAAAGGGAAATAAACTTTGGCATTAATATTCTTCCAGATACTCAACCTATATCTATTCTATCATATAGAATGGCACCAACAGAACTCAGAGAATTAAAATAGCAGTTAAAGAATTTATTAGATAAGGGATTCATTAGACCTAGTATATCTTTGTGGGGTTCACCAGTCTTATTTGTGTGCAAGAAAGATGGTTCTCTCAGAATGTGCATTGATTACTGTCAACTCAATAAAGTCATGGTCAAAAACATGTATCCACTTCCCCAAATTGACAACCTATTTGACCAACTTTAGGGTGCTAGTTATTTCTCAAAAATAGACTTCAGATTAGGCTATCATCAGCTCAGAGTCAAAGAATGTGAAATTCCAAAATAGCCTTCCGTACTCGGTATGGTCACTTTGAATTCCTAGTCATATCCTTTTGTCTTACCAATGCCCCGACAGCATTCATGGACTTGATGAACCGTATGTTTAAATAGTACTTGGACATGTTTATCATAGTCTTTATAGATAATATTCTGGTCTATTCCCGCAGAGAGTATGATCATGCAAACCATCTCAGAATTGTGCTTCAGACTCTTAGAGATCATCAACTATTATCCAAATTTAGTATATATGATTTTTGGCTAAGGTCAGTAGCATTCCTTGGTCATATCATTTTCGGTGATGGCATTAGGTTTGATCCTCAAAAGACTGAAGTAGTAAGAAACTATCCCAGACCTATCTCTCTATCAAATATCAGGAGTTTCTTGGGTTTGGCTAGCTATTACAAATGATCTGTTGAGGGTTTTCTTCTATTTCATCCCCTATGTACAAATTGACTCAAGAGAAGTGAAGTTTCAGTGGTCAAATCCTTGCGAAAAAGAGTTTTCAGGAGTTGAAAACTCGACTCACCTTAGCTCAAGTTTTGGCTCTTCCAGGTGGTTCAAATGGGTTCATAGTATATTGTGATGCATCCTGAGTAGGTTTGGGTTGTGTCTTTATGCAGGATGGTAATATCATAGCCTACGCCTCCAGACAGCTTAAACCCTATGAGAAGAATTATTTGACTCATGATCTTGAGTTAGCAACTGTAGTATTTGCCTTAAGAATTTGGAGGCATTATCTATACGGAGTTCATGAATTTGTGTTCATAGATTATAAGAGCCTTTAGTATGTATTTTCCCATAAAGATCTCAATCTTCGTCAGAGGAGTTGGTTAGAGATCTTGAAAGATTATTACATAAGTGTCCTTTACCATTCGGGCAAAGACAACATAGTGGTCGATGCTCTCAATATACTGTCTATGGGTAGTGTTGCTCATGTTGAGGACAGTAAGAAAAATTTATCTTAGGAAGTCCATCAGTTTTCCAGACTAGGTGGTCGCTTTGTCAGTATACAAAAGGGTGAATAAGGGTTTAGAGTAGTTCAGAATCATCTCTAGTTTTTGAGATTAATGAAAAGTAGGATAGCGATCCCATCCTTGTCAAGTTGAAAGAGTAAATCAAGGACCAGAAAGTTGATGTTTTCTCCCAAGGAGGAGATGATGTTTTGCATTGTTTGGGTCATCTTTGTGTGCTAAGTATAGATGACTTGAGGTAATGAATTCTTCCAAAAGTGCATGGCGCGCGCTGCTCTATTTATCCAGGGGCTACTAAGATGTACCATAACTTGCGGGAGATCTGTTGGTAGAGTGGAAAGAAGAGAGATGTTGCAGAGTTTGTGGCTAAGTTCTCTACATATCAGTAGGTTAAGATAGAGCATCAGAAGTCTAATGGGTCCATACAGGAGTTCACTATTCCTACTTGGAAATGGTAAGAAGAGAACATGGACTATGTGATGGGCTTGCCTCGTACTCGTCGTCAGCATGATTCAGTTTTGCTCATTATAGATAGGATGACCAAATTAGCTCATTTTCTTTTAGTCCATACCTCTTATTTAGTCGAGGATTACACCAAACTCTACATCAGAGAGTTGTTCAAATTGCATGGTGATTCTCTATCTATTATCTCAGACAGAGGTACCCAGTTCACCTCTTATTTCTTGAAAGTATTCCAAAGGGTCTTGGTACCCAAGTTAATCTTAGTACAACCTTTTATCCTTAGACAGATGGTCAAGCAGAAAGGACCATTCAGACTTAAGAAGATATGCTAAGGGCGTGTGCAATTGATTTTAAGGATAGTTAGGATGACTGCTTGGCTTTGATTGAGTTTGCATACAACAACAACTATCATTCCAATATTGGGATGGCTCTATTAGAAGCTCTCTATGTTCAAATAGAAAATCTAGGAAAATATCAAGGAGAGATAAGGAGAGAAGAAAAAAGAGAGTAGAGTAAGGCCAATCATAGCTATGTGATATGATTCCCAAGAGTTAGTAGGATAGGAATTAACTCAGTACCTCTGTGTGTGAGTATTTCTGTAGTCTTTGCATAAGTGTTCCACCTAGAACTTGCACGATTCATTGGATGTTGTTGAGTGTGTGACCCAATAAGATAGTACAGTAGGCCTCCTTGCTTTGTTAGTCCACTTAGCCAAAATAATGACCCACCATAAACATTTTGATCCTTTGTAAACCTAGTTGAGCTTTATTAGTGTTTGTTCTGTCCAAATAAGTTTGATTCACTCTCTAGAAGGTGTTAAGACTTAGCTTTGGCCCTAGTCCCATTTTAGAAATTATGCACTTCAACTTAAGAAAACCTCCTAAGTTAAGGGTGGCTACTATTGGATTGTTAGTAGCCTAGGAGGGTTAGTTGAAGTTGGTTTAAGAAGTAACATCTAACCCTGGTCTAGTTAGATGTCTAAATAGATATTGTGTACCTTAACTGTCTACATCAGCTTAAGTTGTGGGTGGTTGATGCTTCTGTTCTTTAAAAAAAGGGTTATGGCATGGGCTCAGATGGATAATAAAGGTTATGAATGATCAAAAAGATTTGTAATCTTAGAGAGTAGCTACCAAAAAGGGTAAAGAGAGTGAAGTTTTGTTCCTTAAGTCACTTGCCCAAATAATCAACCGTTACCAAGCCTAAAATCTCATTACAACCCTTAGCAAGTCCTTCTTGATCTTAGCGAGTGAATCATGAGGGAACGTTAGATGATATGGGCAAGCTTATGGGTGTGAACTAACTTTGCAACTTTTGTTATGAGAGTCAGAGTCAGAGTTTCATCCATGACTTAAACGTACAATGTGAGGTTGACTTCTTTGACTGTGAGGGCATGTTGAGCTATACCTGGTCTACTTATCTCTTTAGGGTGTTGTATCTGTGGCTGCGAATGTGCTTCTTAGTAATAAATGTCAGTAGGGTATCCATAAATGTTGAGATCACATAGCCTAATGGGTGGTTGAATAATTGAATGATTGTGCTGGTTTGACTATGAAATGCCCATCATGATGTTACTCATATGTGCATCTTCGTGTTGAGTTGCTTGAGGACAAGCAATTGCTTTAAATTGAGGGTGTTGATGTTTTGGCGTTTGACGGAACATTTTAGGCCTTTTTCTTAGAATAATTGTGTGTTTTCAAGCAACTATTGTTGTATTTAACATTGGACTTTAGGGTTTTTCGGAAAAGAATAGAACGTGAAGAATAACTTGGAAAAACTAAGTAAATCAACAAAAAAATAACAAGCGATGACGTAGGCGATGGACCGTCGACCTAGCCATCGCCTAAAAGTAGAAGACAATATCCCTGGAAGTTTCACGACGATCTAGGTAATTAACCATTAGACTTGTGATGAACCGTCATCGCAGTATCACCAGAAGATTCACAATGTTCTAGGCGATGAACCATCGACCCTTCGATAACCCATCGCCAAGAAATAGAATAGGGTCTCACTGGAACTCCAGTGACAGTCCAGGCAACAGACCGTCGACCCTGTGATGACCCATCGCCTGACCCGTCGAGCATGATGTAGCAATTCTGAGTTCAAAATTCAAAACCCTATCCTGGAATCATATAAATACTAAGTATTAGGGTTTATTTCAGAACTTTTGATAGTATGATCATTTTTACTCCTCTATTGAGAGCATTGTGATATTGTTCATTGAGATTTCAAGCTGGAAACTAAGATCTGATTTTTATTTTCTATATTTTCCATTAAAGGCTGAAAAGAATAGTATTGTAACTTTTCTAACGACTCTCTAGATGTTATTTATGAATATCAATATGTCTTTGAGATCTTTTATGAAGATGAGTGGCTAAACTCTCATAACTAGGGTTATGGGAGCCTTGATGTAGAGAGTTGTTTGGGGTTGTAAATCCATTTGATTTCTAACGTTTATCTAAATTTCATGGTTCTATCTCGATTACAATGACATCTTTTGGTTACAAACTCGAGAAGTGAGCCCATGAACACCACTTGTTTGAACAAGAAAGTAGATGTTGGGAAAACAGGTGATTCACATGAAATCCATGGGTTTACTCTTTGGGTTAAGGATTAATTCCCTAGCAGGGTCAAACCTCATGAGATTTCTATTGAATAATACATGTGCTTAAAGTTCGAAAGAAGTAAAGGGTGAAATACCAATTAGGTTGAGAAACAACTAGGTAATTATTAGAATACAATATTTCTTGCAATTGAAGTTATAAGTTAGAAATCGAGTATAAACTCATAACCCTAACTGCTTGAACATCTTGGTGAGCATAACCCTAGTTAATTCATTCTCATTGAAAGTATACTTGCATTAAATCTCATTAGTTGGACTTTGGTGTGACACAAGGATGCAAGAATAGTATTAACACATTAACACTTCCTTATTCCGGAACCTTAGATCCACAGTCTAATAACAACAGAATACTTAGTGAACACAGTATTCCCTATGGGATTCAACACCTAACCCAGTTGGGTGCTATATTTGACAGCGACCGCTTACACTTTCATAAAAAAATTATAATTTAGGTGTATCAGATACCAGAACTGTCTAAGTATAATTGGGGAATGACGCATCCAACCCTATGTTATAAAATAACATAGCACAAAAGAGAGTATGTAGTTAATACATTAAATGTATAGGTATGCGAGATATACACTAACTGATATACATATGATACCAAGTATGAATGTATGAACATAGAAAACAAATGCAAGACTAAGTAATAACATGCGCTGATATTATCTAAATAATTTGATATCAATATCATGATACTTGGTTATGCAAACTTAATTTGATATAATCTGAATATTAAACTAAAACCATGGGAGATAATAATTAATCAAAATGCCCTAATTTGAGCTAATCGGGGTCCAACCTGTAACTCCATTTGGAAGGGCGTCAGTACTTTACACAAGGTATCAATCTTGGCTGTATGGATCCATTAATTTGTTGCCTCAAAGGACCAAGATGTCAAGCCTAAATTGATGGGTGCCCCTAAGAGGGTTTCAAGCCTAAATTGATGGGTGAACCCTCATAACCTACGTTGGCCTGTTACTAACTACTCTTCCTAACTAAAGAGGGAGTCTCTATCTCTGCGTTCACTCGGCACTAAGTTCTACTCCCAACAAAACCGACACTGATACTAATAAAAGTTTAACATGATTTACAACTGATAAATGCTCAACATGTAATTTCAAGGATACCCATAATTTACATAAAGCTTTAAGCATAAAGGACAAATTAAACTTTAGAGTTTTGGGAAAACATTGGATCTCAAAAGGTAAAAGGGGACCATTGATGAATATTCCACATACCTCAATTTGGTTACTTCTTGAAAGGAACTTGGATTTGGAGCCTTGAGTGGTGAATTTTTGAAAAAAACCCTTACTTTTAGTTCTTGAGAGTAGAGAGAAGAATGAACATTTAAAACTGACTTTGAATGGGCATAATAAAGTGTATTAGAGGTTTTAAGTCGTGGAAATGGAATTTGATACAAGGAAAAGACCAAATTAGCCCAATGGAAACTGAATAAAAATAGTAAAAATTTTAAGTTGACAACTAAGATGATAGCTTTTCAACTAGTTGAAAAATTATAAACTTAGTCATCATCCACTAGTTGGACTTGACCAATTTCTGGTTAAGGCTGACGACTTAGTTGACAACTTATCAACTAGTTGACAGCATGTCAACTTAATTGTCACCTTGTCTAATAATGTAAGGTTTCTTCTGGTTAAGGCTGACACTAAGTTGATAGCTCATTACTTAGTTGACAGTTTGTCAACTCAAGTGGTCACCTTTTCTCAGACAGACACTCCGAGGTAAAATAAGCATAACTTTCTACTCCGATATTTGGTTGAGGTTAAATTAGATGCATTAGAAATAAGACTCGAGCATATTTCATTTTATATATAATAGGTCACCTGAATTGTTATATTCTAGGAGTTATACTTGTTTAAAATTGACCGTTGTAGAATCCAATATAAAAAGTCGATCAATTCAAATGCTTTCAACTCAACTATGGTCCAGTGTTTCCTATGACAATAATTTCATTGAAAACACTTCACACATAAGGTGAATGGTCATGACACTTAAGTATAGCTTGATAATATTATTTTGGGGTCTTTAATCATATAACAAATAGTTGGAAACTTATCTAGGTGCTTGTGGGGTATTATAATCCTCTAATGAGGAAGCTCATATTAAGATATATTTTTTTCTCAATAATCCAATATTGAGTTCCCCTTTCAATTCATATTATTTAGGTATCAAACTACATAAATCTTGTATTTTCGACCATCTACACGAAAATTTTCCTATAACTACTTACTGAAGATTCTCATTGATGATCATTAGATCTACTTTTTCTCATATCACTCTTGGTTCTCTATGAAAATAACTAACATGCTTTAAAGGGATAGGATTTGTCGTATTCGGCTTAGGTCAAAATAGTATCGCATAATTAAGGTGAGACTCTTCATTGGTGTGAGTTCGATCCATCGCCACCAAAAAGGTTGACAAACTTAGGATTTTATGCCGACTAGGGTTTTATTCCTGAGAGTGGAGAGAAGTTTTCTTAATTTTTTTTATATCACTTCTAATAATATTTCCTAAAAAGGGAATAAAATAATTATTTTTTTTGAAAATATATGTACAAAAAATAAAAAAGCTAATAAAAGTGAGCTCCTAGTTCAAATGCAAAGAATATAATTTAAATATTGATTTTTCTACTTTAAAGATTTTTATTTTGTTTATTTATTTGGTTTGATTCATAACTTAACAATGAAATAACCCATTTTTTTCAATTTGGTTACCACGACTAAAGAGACCATCGAAGAAAACACTTCAATTAAGAAAATTCAACCTTCATTAATGTAGTTTAATCTCAAAGAAGATGATTGTCGTTGGGTGGGAAAGACAGTTGTGATAGGGATTGGTCAAAATCCTTTTTTTGTAAGTATTTGGTCAAAACAAATTATGTGTCATTGATTTGTTGGACACCTCATCATGTGTTTTGACCTTCTTTTCTTTCTAAGAAATTATGGGATTACATAATGATGTAGCAATTTAAAATGAGTTGACACAAATAATAGGCCATTTAATCTATGTTGGAATTGATTGTTACCTGCGTGCTAGAGGATTTTACAAGTTGGTGTGAAAGGTGCTAAAATAACATAGTTGGTGAAAAGTTTTGGTGTTTATTCTATGAGACATAGTACGAGAAATAATACGAGCATTTTGGCCCTTTTTCTTTTTTATTTCCTTAAAATTATATTCATTTCTTCTACTTTTTGTATTTACATCAACTTATAAGAGAAGTCAAATCAAACGTAAGTAATACGTAGAGTATTTGGATAACTTTTAAAAGTTAAAAGTTCTAGTTTATGTTTTTAACTTATTTTTATTATTTTAATTTTTAAGTACTTTTTTTAATTTTCGTAACAATAAAAATATTATTAAAAAATATTTAGCTTAAGAATACTTATAATAAGTCAATCCAAATAGGATCTTAGTCATTCTCAAGTGAAGGATTTTCAACTTATATGCACTTTTGGTTTGATCAAACCTTTTACTATTTTATTCCTAAAATATTTATAATCCAAAATATATCATTCTCAAACAACACTATAACAATCCAATCCATCTTTTTAAATATTTATGATCTAAATTTTGTTTTGAGACCTTATATAAGTTAACTACTAATAATACCATTTGGGATTGATTGACATTATTTGAATTAGATCTTGAGAGGTTTGGTGATTCGACACATGTTGAAAAATCTATAAAGTTTGAATTTTCATTTTTTCAGGTCACTTAAGTGATCGTGATACTGGTGACATGATTGTGATAATTAAAGGATATGGGTTTTTGTGCTACTTTAAAAGGGGTACAGTTGTGGTAGTTGTTCCACCAACGAACCATTGCTATGATGACACCTTGATTGTGATTAGGTAAGGAAAGGGGGTTCTTGGATGTACATCGTGATCACAATATTTGTTGTGTGATCATGATGTTTATTGTGTGATCATAATTAGAAAGATTTTGTTGGTCAATGATCGATCAGTTAAGCCTACAATTGCATTGAAGGACTTGACATATATAAATATTATTTTTTGAAAATCAACAACTGTTAGTACTATTTTGTGTGATGTTCTCTAAATTTAGTGCTTAGATCTTAAGATATACTTGATGTTATGATTCAATATGCTTTCGCGATGACACTTAGCCATAGTGCACTAGAAGAATCGAAAGCATGCAAACATCAAATTCATAATTCAATAGGCATAATTAGACATAATTAAGTCCAAAAAAATACCGTAATGATATAAGTTCAAAATTGTCACAACCCAATATCCAAAGGTCATGAGGGAACCTACACTAACCCATCAGTAGGTAAGACAATAGTTTACCTAAATTAGATATCAAACCAATAAGTGAAAGTAAAAAAAAATAAAAGTATAGACTTAAAGTCAAAGGTTTCATAAAATACTCCAGAAGTGTAGGGTGACAAAAGTACACACAAGATTTAATGTCACTAATACAAAACATCTAAAGAATTTACATTTTTTGAAACTATAATATTCTTTGAAATAGTAAACAAGAGGGAAAACTACCGATAAAGTAGATCATACATCACTCGAAACACCAAGTAACTAACCAAAAAAGTCAATAAAATATTTTCTCAGACAGTAAAATGTTTTGGAAATATAGCACTAGGATATGCATCAGATATGCAATAAATGTAGTACGACTATAAGAACACGTGTTATTCAAAAGGTATCATAGATTAATCAAGTAAGAGTTATACAATTATATATATAAGCATCTTTTCGATTTGAGTTTTTGTATAAAATCTTACTAGAATCATCTTCAAATGATAATTACTCCTAGAATATAAAGATTTTTATATCTAAATACCCATCAACTTAAAGATCTTAGAGTCTTCTTTGCAATGCCACCGATTGTTTGTTAATCTGATTCTAGAGTAGAAAGTTATGGTCATTTAACTAAAATAAGTCATTATTGAAAAAAGATTGGTGATGTGCCAAACTTGTCCAAAAACTTTCAAAATCTATCCACACTGGCGATTTAAGGCTCTAGTTTGGTGAGCCTCCAGCTATTTTGGTGAGCTCACCTCAAACTCGCAAAACTAAAGTGGCCCACCTGATTCATTAAAACACCCTTTTTTATCTTTTCCATTTTATTTCTCTTTTCCATCAGCCCGAAGTTGGTTTTGTCTCCTTTTCTCATCCTTCAATTATCAAGGTAAGTCACTCTC
Organism: Capsicum annuum; assembly: GCF_002878395.1. Lineage (NCBI taxonomy): Eukaryota > Viridiplantae > Streptophyta > Magnoliopsida > Solanales > Solanaceae > Capsicum > Capsicum annuum. Next base: position 26,820,239 of record NC_061112.1, on the reverse strand, counting down.
TCAAATTTCCTCTTAATTCTAATGAGTTTTACCGTTCAAGAAGAATTTCTTATGAAATTTCACTCTATAATCTTAGGATTTTCAAGAAAGTTCAACCTAAACTCTAAGAATTGAATTTTTGGAACCTTTTCTCAAGGTATGTTAGACTTAAATGAGTGTTTTCTTTTCAAATCCATATCCAAAACTCTAGAAATTCGTGATTCAAGTTTATGATTAAGGTTATAAACCCACTTTAATATTTCTCTTTTATTTTGTAAATTTTATGACTCTCTTTAAGCCCATTTTTATGATTGTTTTATGAATATTGTATTTTATATATACGCTTAGCAAAGTGTCTCATTATTGGAGTTGTTGTTTTTGACATGATTTATACTCATTGTTTATGAAGTTTATTTTTGAAAGTATGAAATTTTAAACCTTATGAATGTAGAATGCTTAAGAAGATAAAATAACCCATAAAAGGGTGAAGTTGTGATAGTTTCAAAATATGATTTTAGTTAGATTCAAGATTTACAAACAGATAGATAGTAATTTAAATTTTTATTGAGCATATGATTATGTGAACTGTTTTTGTAGGATTATTTATCACTAAGTGAATACAAGTTTTACAATCAAATAGATAGTAATTTAAATCTTTTATCGAACATATGATTGTGTGAATTATTTTGGTATAATTATTTAGCACTAAATAGATGTGAGTTTAGGAAACCTAAATCTCATAACTACATTACACCATAGGATTTTATTTACATCACAATGTTGGTTGATATTTATCCTAAAAGGCTCATTAAATGGATCCAGTATAGATAGATAGGTTCTATACCTTTGCAAGGTATGGGGCAGTCCCCTCAACTGGGTTAGATATTGGACAACATTAGCTTAAGTAATGTACGCTATTTGTAAGAAAATTCCACCTAAAAGAATTTACTTTGATAATTGATTTGATATGATCATTATATGATTTCAGACAATACAATTTTAGGTAAGCATTTTTCAGAATTTCTTACATATTGTTTGAACTATTTCTACTCTTAGTTAATACATACATTTATGAACTCACATTTTTGGTCTTTTCTTCAAATTACTCTATGATTATACTTTTGATTCTTTAGTTTTGTTTCTTACGTGCTTAGCACCATCTTGTACTAATCGCATACCTCTTCTGTTGGTGCAAGCTGAGCTTCATAATATTATTAAATGAAGAATTAAATCTCGAGAACATAGTAATGTGGAAGTACAAGGAAGAAAAATGAAGAAAAAGACTATGGGCGCAAACTGACTATTTTTACATACTAGCCTCATGCTTAGAAGATCCCTATTTCATTAATGGAATTTTGTAACTAGAAGTGTATGCTATAAATAATTAAGATTAGCTCATTTTTAGATAGTCTACTTTTGATATTATGAATTGATGTGTGAAATTCTTGAGTGATTTGAGTCCAAGACCATATTTTCTAGAAAATGTTGATGGATTTGCTTGCTTAAGGATAACATTCTTCTTAAATATGTATTAATAGTGTAGGTGCTTGTTCAGATTTATAATAGGGGGTCTTGATTTTTGTATAGCCTCGTTTGCCTACTAAATTCTTACGTTTGTCTTACTTTTATTAATTTGATGCTTTTTTGGACTTTGTATTTGAGGGCATTGGTTTTGACATAGCCATGATTCTCATTTCATTAATTTTGTGTCAATATTCTCTCTTTAATTTGCATTCTTATATTTAAATTTTTTTGTTAGCTAATGTGTATTCTGTATCATATCATTTGGTATCAGAACCATATTTAGATTTGTTCCTACAAATCTATCTTGGGGTTGTAGTATTAAAATCTAAAAAGAAACAAAAAAGAGACTGAAAAATATTTTAAAGAAAAAACTATATTTTTTAATTGTGAGTCCTTCTCGAGTTTCTAATTCTAGAATTTCTTTCTCTAGTATTGAATAGATCTAGATCTTGAGTTTTGAGTCTTTAAGATATAGAAGCTATAGAGACAACTATCTTCACATTGTTAGAACAATAATGACACTAGTATAAGAAATTTAAAATAAAACTTGCTTGTTGTAGAGGCATGTTAATACATTTCTTAAAAATAGTTGGAGTCTCTCCCTCGAGCAAACAGAAGAATATATAACAACTCTATCGTTGGAATTCAACTAAGCGACAAAACAAGTAGCATTCAAGAATGTTACTTTTTTTTTTTTGAATTGTTCATTTCACCATTTGATCAATGTCTTTCAAGTTTTTTCAAAAGAAAGTGTTTTTCAAATGCTTCTTTTTAAAAAGAACAAAAAGTTCTATTTGTAGGACAAAATTTTTGAAAGCGTAATTTTTTAATAAATGCTTCCTATGTCTCAATTTATGTGATATATTTCGCTTCTCGAGATTCAAACAATGTAAGTTTGATTGTAAATTTGACCATAAAATCTTTGAACTTTTTTTAAAAATAAAATATATATATTTAAAAGCTATGTAAAAGTACTATAAGTAGGTGTTTGCCTATGGAAACAAAAAAATTTTGAAGTTGAAATTGGAGTTGTGTTTGGCCGTGAAAATAAATTGGAGCTCTTTTTCTGGCTCTTTGTGAGAGAAGTTGAAGTGAAAACAAATTTCACTTGTTTTCACTTTTTCAAATATTTCAAATTGAATTTGAACTTCTTAATGCCAAACACTGCAATTTTCATTTAAATGAAATAAATTTGCAAAAAAAAGTGAAAAATTCTCATGACCAAACTGGCTTTAAGTCACAATAACTAACAATTCAAACTATTCAAAATATACATAAAAAAGTCATGATTAAACAAAAACATATTTGAATCTAAAAATCCAAAATGTGTCACATAAATTGAGATAATAATAATAATAATAATAGGTTCATAAATTTTAACTAATAAAGTTGTATCTTTTAATAACCTATAACTTAAAAGAACTAAATGAAGAGTGAATGTACCAATTCACATTTATGTACTTTCGTTATCTTCAAAAAGCTTTAAAGGATTAATTTTTTTCAAAATTAATTGAAACATTAAACTTAAACAAAACTTCTAAACTAACCCAAATTCTCTTCCCTACTGACAACAACAACAACAATATGGGGTCGTTTTGTAGAGCGTATAGGAAAGCAAATGTATGCATTAGTTTAATGTGTATTGCTAATACCTTGCTATATTTTTTCACCCTATGTATAACTAATGCTTGAATTTTCTATACACTCTATTGTGTATTGAGGTGTGTATTGCTAATACCTCCAAATCCATGGTATTAGCAATGTAATGGATCCAATGCATGAATTAAAATGATTCAAAAACACTATTACCCCTAAAAAAATTTCCACGTCATTTTCAACATATATATGGAGGGTATTTCTACAATTTATTTTAGAAATTCTATAATTCGTGTTATTTTTAATACATCAAACCAAACGATGCATAAGAAAAATATAAGCATAACTAATGCAAGCATAGCTAATACAAGCATTAATAATACACCATATTTTGCATTATTCTTATACACTCTACTAAACGACCCTTAAGAGACCAAGATACACTTGGTGTTGCTCCACAGATACAAAATATGTCTACTTTATTAATCATAAATGGTTCTAAAATCCATCATTCACTTTATCACCTATGGAGAAGACCCTCCATTAAACCTTGGAATATCAAGAACCATATTGTTCATCACCAACTTCAACATTTTAAAATTTATTCACTATTACCTCATTCATTTCTCAGCAAAACCAAGGAGAGTTGTAATTTTTGCTTCTTTTCAAGGGCTTCGAGAGTTGGGTCAGTGGACAAAATTGAAGGAAATGTGTCTTTTATGTCTTAAATATGGTATTGGTAATATTGACCAACTTAATGGATTAAACATAATTAAAAAACTTGACTAACTTAATTGTGAACTTAATTAATATTTTTAAAACATTCTAATATTTTTAAAAATACAAATTAACCCATACCTCTCCCCTCTCCAAATCATTGTCTCTCTCTCTCTTTCGATCGACAATTTCTCCCAACCAATTATTCTGCAAATTTCTTCATTCAATTTTCGATGACTTCAACCTTCATGATAAATAGTTTTGAGTTTCTTTTCGACTTTCAACTATCAATCAACATGAAAACATTCTTCAGCGACAACAACTTCGAGTTCATCATCATCCCTTTTCGACTTTCATAAGTGAAAAATTAGGCTTTTTAGTTATGAAGAAATAGAGAAACTTGAGTTAAATTTTCTTCTAGTGTGGGTTAATGATTTCATAATTTGCTACTCAAATTTGAAATAAGGACTCAAGAAAATCCTAATTTGTGATATTTCTTTTCTTCTTTGTTTGGAGTGAAATATAATTTTTTTGTTATAACTGTAGTTCTTGTTGTCAAAAATTGTTATAAAAATAGTGAGAGTTGAAGTTAAAATTTTATTTGGAGAAATATATTTTTATTAAATCTAACAAATAGTTGTTGATTTGATTTGTTGGTGTTTGTTGTGTTTTTTAAATTTTTTCGTTATATGTGTTTGTACATTTTTGGCGTTGCTGGTAAATGTTGATGTTCTTCGTATGCGTGTTACATTGGTGTTCTGGGTTGATTTGCTTTTTATGGGTTATTGTTGGTCTTTGTAAAAGTAGTTTATTGATAAATGGTGATATTGTTGTTATTATATTAAATAAATCTTGTACTGGTTTGGTTTTTTTCAACAGATGAACCATCTGTTGTAATAGTGAACCATATGTTAGATGAAATCCTAATAGTTATTCCAACAGATAACATATCCAAGACTTTAATTTCTTCCAATAGTTGGGCCATCTGTTGTAACAGATTATCTATCTATTGGAAGAAATCTAAACAATATTGACAATTTGATATCATCCAATAGATCACTCATCTGGTCCAACAGATAAGTGATTTGTTGTAAGAAATCACAATAGTATTGAAACTGTTTTTATTGTTTTCAATAGATCACTCATCTGTTGCAACATATGAGTGATTTATTATAATCGATCACTCACCTAGTGCAATAGGTGTGTGATTTTTGGAATTATTATTTTACTATGTTTTACTTATTAGATTTACTATTATCATTTTTTTAGTGGCGCATTAATCAATTATAATTTTTTTATTTTATTCTCATTTTTAGATAATATGGCTCTCAAAAGGAAAAAAGAAAATTAAGTTTAAGTAAATGAATAAGTGAAGTAGATAGGCTACACTCACCACTCTATGAGCTTGCTATAAAAGCGATATCTAAATCAAAAGTAGAAGAAAATGAACATGAGAAAGAGGAGGGTTTCATAAGAGCACCCACCACGCTATAAGCTTGTTGTACAAGCGATATCTCAATCATAAGCAGAAGAAAATGAACATGAGGAAGATAAAAGTTTCATAAGGTAGGTTGAAATTTTTTCAAAAATTTAATATGCTAATAACCCTTCTACTAAAGAGTTGGTCAAAACCTTCAGCATTGATAGTATCCTATGAGAATGCAGTGCGATGGTGCCACAGATTTAACTGCTAATTTTATGGTAAAGTCAGCCATGGAAAAATCTGTTGTTACTTTTAGAAAATTACTTTGAGAGCAAAAATGAAATGCTTATTTTAGGGACAATTGTTGTGGGCAATATCTTTATCTGTCGAGGAAAAACAATGTTCATTTCCAAATGACCATGGTGTATGGTATTTCAAGCATAGGTTTATATATGACAATAAAGATAAGATGGATGAGGTGTGGATATATTACTGTGACATGCTAGTTTGTTTCTTTTGGAAGGAGTTTTCCATAGATACTGGACTAAAATATTTTTCTTGTTCTCAACCTATATGTATTCTATCCCAAATAAAAGCACCCCACACACCAAAAGGCGAAGGAAAGTCAATTGATGGTGATGAATTGTTGTCCCTTATTGGTCCAAGCTTCAAAAACACAAATTTGATAGAAGAGTTGAAAGGTAAATGGCTTTTAAAAAAGCACAAAAAATCATTATTTTTTGATTGGTTGGTATATAATATTCTTTGGCCAAGAGACGTTGACAACAACATGCCACTTGGTTTAATAAGGCTCCCCAAGGATCTTGAGGCATTTAATAACTATTCCTGGGGTTATGATAACTTTAAAATGACTATCAAATATTTCTTGACTCCATTAATGCCAAAGAAAATCAACTTATATGGCCCTCCATGGTAAATATTTCTTTTATTATGATTTATTTATTTTTTATTGAATAATACTTTTGATTTAATGGAATAATTTTATAGGCTTGGGAATTTGAAGTCATTCCTTATCTGAGACAACAAGTGATCTACCAAGAAGAAGTTTCATGTCCAAGAATCCTGAGATGATTGTCGGCTAAAAGTGATAAAAAGGAAAAATTTCTTAATATTTCTATCCCTTGGAGTAAGTAGTAACTAGAATTTTAATTATGTTTTTATTTTTATTAATAATTTATTTAAATGACTTTATCATTATTCAAATATATGTACTTATTTATTTTGGATTATGAATCTGTGGCTTGTTAGGACCAATTGAGAGTTGAAGATGTCATTTTTCTTACTTTAAGATCCGTGCAAACTTTATTAGACTCTAAGGTAATTGATAGATTAAAAAATGAGTTGGTTGGAGAAACAACCATCACCAAAAAAACACTTTGGTAAGGTGGGCTTGTTGTTGTTGATGGTGCTATTAGTGATGTTAGTGGTGATGGAGCTGTTGGTGGTGGTAGTACTGATGGTGCTGATATTGGGGATAATAATTCTCCTCTTATAGGTTTTGAAACAACAAATTAGTATGATCATAATCATATAAGTTTTACTTCTTTTGGTGGTCGATATATCCCTTCTTTAAATTATCATACTACAGATTTCTCACATGAAAGGGCAGTCAATATTTTAGAGATCTTGCCCCTCCAAGGTTATGTTGTGCATGTAAATGTTAATAATGTAAGATGAAACATGATGGAATAATTAATGCCATTAATTGTTGTTGATAAGGAATTGACATCTAAGAAGGGTGTCATTTCATCAAAGAGGATTTCTGTATTAGCTCGTGTCAGAAAGCCCTTATAAAACATGCGACTCATTCTCTTGAGTCAAACATACAACATATGAGTCGTATATAGTAAGTAGTACTTGTGACATTTTGGAGTAGCTAAAGTCTGTTGTAGATACGAGTTGACCTTACAAATCGTCAAAGCATGGTACGAATCATATGAAGTGAGGTCATGAGTTCAGCTGTATAGGTTCCCTAAGTTTTTGTCCATGATAAGAGTAGTTATTTCAAGTCATATAAATAGGTAACAAGTCGTAAGTTACCAGTCGTATGTTGACCAATGTGTTCTATCTTTACAACTACTAAGCTTATGAGTTACTAGTTCAACTTGTACCCACCTCATACGAGTCATATGGATGACTCGTGATGACAGACGATCAATTTCTGTAAGATTCAGCTAAAGGGATTTTAGGTCTTTTCCCCTTATATAAATCTTAACCCATTACCTATAACCCTAATGAGGTGTTATCTCCCTTTATCCTTCAGTTAATTAACAATATCCTTTTTACTCCCATCTTTAATAACAACAACATTAGTGTTTTCTCACCAAGTCATCTCTCAAGTATCAAAGTTCAAGTCTTCTTCACAAGTTAAGCAATTTGAGGTATGTGGGGTTTTGAACAATGTTAATTTTCTATCCTTCTGCCCTAAAAACATAATTTTAAGATTTAATTTACATGTTTTATATTAGGGCTCATCCCTTAAATTCTCATGTATTGGAGTATGCCATTATCTAGTGATTTTAAGGCTAAATATACATAAAGGTTACATCTATTCATTTTTTGAACTTTAAGATGGATATTGTGCTTTGAATTTCATTACTTTGATTTGGTATTCTGATGAAAAATTTCTATGTAGGTATTGAGCCTGATATTTTGTTATAAATTTTATTAAAGGAAGTAAGAGTTTTAAGATTTAAGAAGAAACATTAAGTTTACAAGAAAGTTTAAAGCTTTTAAAGTTCCATTAATATGCAATATAACATAATTCAAGAAAGTTTGATCTTTTGATCTAAATATAAGACCTGAATCCATAAATTATTCATCTTGCGTATGATTTAATGTAAAAGTGAAGCATAACTGCCATTTAATCTATAAACATTATTCTATTTAAGGTGGATTTCATAAGTATGAATATACATATAGTATGGGAGTAGTATTTAGCACCGACAAGGGATGCAGATAAGCATATCAAAAATTCGTGGAAACTACGAACTTCCGTGGTTTAAGCATTTTTCTAATATTGATGAAGCATTTTGATCACTTAAAACAAGGTTTTATTCCAATGACAAGGGTAGAATAGCTCTACCTAATGTCAGTAAGACATTGGGCTCCATGGTAGCTCTCACGATTTATGTCGGTTGGAAGAACCTCCCATAAGATAGAATAAAAGTAAAGATTTTAGAAACTAAGTGTTGTGACTCACTAAGCTTATTCATATGCTTCATTATCTATGTTTTATGATCTTTCAGTCTTTATTTTTACTCAAGTCCAACGTGAGTCACTTACGCATAGCAACCATTATTTGAAAATGTACATGTATGTTCAGTTCTTGTTTTACTTATGCATTCACCCTTACATACTCAGTACATTCTAGAAGTACTGACCCACTGATATTTTTGTGTGCTACATTATCTCATAATGAGGTTTGGGTACTTGTTTCCAACAACACGCTTGTGTACAAGCATCATAACCTATATCCCAACTTTTAGTGAGTCCTCATAGCCCGAGAATTCAACTTATCATACTCCTGTTCAGAGTTAAAAGCTATTTTTGATCTTTGATTTTTGTTTAAAGTTTGTGTCAGTTGGGGTCTATCCCAGTGGCTCTCTAGTTAGACGTATAAGCTTGGTAGACTGTGTATATTCTAAGTTCAAAGAGTTTGTTTAAGGTTTCCAAAGTTAAGGACTTACAATAAGATATGAAAATTATTACCTTTAGTTTCTACATATACTCTTTCACATTTTATGTGAGTTCTAAGTTGAAAAGATATAATGGGTTAGCTTGGGGCTATTCATAGTTCTAAGCATTATGTTACGTCCAGGGGGTGCTCCTGGGTATTACAAACTTTGTATCAAAGCCTAAGGTTTATATAGTCTTAGAGAGTCAGACAAGTCGCATTACGTAGAATTTTGATTATGAATATGAACCATGCCAATTTATGAATAGGAGGCTATGAAATGAGTTACGAATCATTATTTCTTTTATGATCTATTGTGCTTATAGTTGTCTCTATCTGCCTTAACTTCTGCTTTTACCTACCGATGCACACAAAAATATTGATCAACCACCCATGCATACATACCTGCTGAATGAGAATGTATCTTATGATAAATTTTGAGCTTTCTTTCAAGCATTGACCTATGATATGAATGCCAATATTCAGGGAAACCAACAAGCAACAATAAAACTTTAAAAAAATGGTAACCTAGCACCAACACAAATTTAGGATTGTATGAGAATGAATCTACCCAAGTTCCACAGGTCAAAGATGGATGAGGATCCTCAACTCTTTATTTATGAGGTGATAAAGATTACTCACATCATGCATGTTACTGAAGAGAAGAGTGTAAAGCTTACATCCTATAGGCTCAAGGATATTGCGTATGATTGTGCTACTATATGGATAAATGGTAGGGATAAAAACATAGCTCCTATGAGTTAATAGGTATCTCAGAGTGCTTTTCTGGACAAGTTCTTTACTTATGAGATAAGAGAAGCTAAAGTGAAGGAGTTCATGAATCTGAAGTAAGGCTTTATGATAGTGAAGGAGTAATGCCTTAATAACATGACCCAAACTGGAGCCTTATTGTAATGGGCATCCTATGTCCAACTAGGACCGAAGATGAAACACCCCAAGTCTTGGACCCTTGTTAAATTTCCTTGGTTTTGGTATTATTAGACTTTGTATGACTCAAGGGTACCAATCGTACCCTTGAATATGAGTTGGGGGGAGGGTTGGTGGTTCACTCATACACTAGGCAGTTTTTTAGTGTAGCTACTGCCCAAGATATGACTCATCTTGGTACAAGTTGTATAGGAATATATGAGTGGTGCAAGGCAAGTCGTATGGTGCTTGTTTGAGTTATCTTGTGGAATCTGTCCAAGGTACGTTTGGTGGGTATGATTTAGTGTACCACTTATACCCTTAGGTACAAGTTAGAGAGGTTTGAGTTGTATAGAAACTAGTAGGTAGGGTCATGGCAACGTATTGGGTATAATTTAAGGTACGAATCATACCCTAGGAAATAAATACTATAGGTGAGTCATACCCCAAGACATTGTTTATTTTAATTTAAAGTCAAGGGTAGTTCAAACATTTCCTACTTCAAAGCCCTTATGTTATTACATTATATAACCCTTAGTGGCTTCTCATAATACTTATTAAAGATGGAAAGACTTCAATACTCTCTCAAACTTACTCTTGAAGATTGGAGGCTAGGATTTCTTTATGTGTTGTTTAAAGGGCTCAAGAGTTATGTTTCTCTTTGGAATCTTCTTGCATAAGGCATATAGTCCATCCCTCATTGTTATTTTAAACTAAATGCATGTTTATTGTGTTTTAAACATTGATTTATGAGTCATGAATGGTGGTTTTTGAAATATATGTTGGGGGTCTTGATGCATATGGTTTGGTAATGGTTTAAAGTACATTTTTACATATTTTTGGTAGTGGTTTGCATTTGTTGGTACTTGTTGGTAATGTTTTAATAGATGGGTTTTGATTAATCCTAATTATGGTGGTTTATGCATTGGTTTTGGTCTTGGTAAAGGTATGCCCTCAACATGTTTGATTAAATACCTAAAAGAATGTTTCACTCTATGGTTGAACTTTTATTGGAACTCTTGCATGGTTTGGTTTGGTAATGGAACCCTAAATGGATTTGGATAGTTTTACATAGTTTATATGGTTTAAATGATATAAATGCTTTAAATGTTTGGCATGGTAATAAATGGTTTGGAATGGTTTTAAATTGTATAAATGGTGTACATAGTTTGGAATGATTAAATGGTAAAGCCTTGGTGTCTATGAAATTTTTTATGCTTATGGGGGTACATGGGAATCCCCCAAGTTGTTTAATATGGTTAATGGAAGGGCATATGTAATACTTTAAACCTAATAGTTGGCTATGGATAGTACTTGCAAGTATAATCGGTATGATGATAGCACTACTAATGGCCGTGGTTAATGAATGGTTAATGTATTGGTTGGTTTTTTGGTAATGGTTTTAATTAGGAAATAATGGCAGGGTGTGTAGCAAAGTCGTGAAAGGTGGAAGTTCCAGTGGGACCCAAACTAGAAACTCATATTTGTCGATGTGAGGTTGTCTTGGTGACCATTTATATGATGTCACACTATATTTTTTAAGGGATGTACTAGTCATCCTAGGTTTTCTTCCCTAGTCATGCGGCTTCATGCACTGGGTCCTTTTAGCAGGGGAAGCTGAACTCATATAGCCCATGTGTGGTATAGGACAAAAAAGCTACACAACCTAGGTAAAGGTTTTAAAGACATACTAAACCCGATTCCCTATCCCAGCATAGTTATATATGTATGGTTGTATGCATTATGGATGGTTTTACTTGGCTTTTTAAATGGTAATATTTTATCCTTATCTTGAGTGCATGCTAGTGTTCACCCACTAACCCATCTTCGGGCGGCTATACACCCACGCTATGCAAGGACCGACCATTTTACTTCTTCTTCTTAGTGATCAGATTTGGGATAGTTGATGTTAGTTCAAAAGGTATATATTTCATTTTATTGGTTACTTTACAAATTTCTTGTCTTTCATAGACTTTGGTTTTTCGCTATGGTAGGGGCATGTGCCAACTAGGTGCTATTTGGTTGGTATAGAGCATTTGTATGGACAACTACGAGCTTAGGTATGGCATGGATCGGTTATGTTTCATATGTATATATATATGCATTTAATCACTATAATTAGTTTTAGTTTATAGGTTTTTACATTATTTTAGTAGTTCATTGGGTGGTTGGACTTGGTTGGGTTGGTCTCAGATATAGACTTATCCTAGAGTTACCATATGGTTAGATACTCTGTCTTGTTATATATTCAAACATCAGTTGGCTCAAGGAATGAGTATGGTGGTTGGGTAGGGTAATGAGGGCAGTTGTCGTTCCTGGTTGGGCTTGGGATTGCCTGTTACAATAAGGCCCTGGTTTGGTCGTGTCAAGTTGGTATCAGAGCTATAAGTTTTGTTGTCATGAGGTGTGCACAAAGTCGTTTCAAGTAAAGTCTTACTTATGGGTGTGTCATGCACCACACTTATAATCCGGAGGCTACGAGAAATTTAAGAATGTCTTTCTTTCTTGGTTATTCTACTTTTGGGTGATACAGTCAAAGGTTCTTAATTCTTCTCTAAATATACCTTGGTTCACTCTTCGGATCATGTCCTCTCAATAATTAAATGTGTATAGAATCTCGCCTGTCCCACTCGAGGATAACATTGATGGATCTAGTCCAACTCATGAGAAATAGACCCGACCAAGGGTCGCAACTTCTGGTTTTCCCTATGGAGTCCCACCAGTCTCTACTAACCCTATCCCAAAAGCTGATACTCATACTCGATAACCTCAGGAAGAGGTTACTTATGCTAAGTTTTGTCATCTTAATCATCTATTAACCCAATTAGTGACAACTCTATCACTCCAGTCTTATCTTATTGGTACGGGGAGGAATATGGTAAGGTTGGTAAATATGAAAAGTAAGAGGGTCTCAATGTTCTGAACAAAAAAGAAGGCCAATGGTATAGAGGTAAATGGTCCAAAAAGGAAGAGTTAGGTGAGTCCTAGCTTCTATTCTCTGTCTTGTGTTCCCTACCTGGATTTTATTGGGAGAAAGGTGTTTATAGATTGATAAATTCTTCTAAGGGACAAGGTGTCCAATCTTGAGCCAATGAGGCCCATTTTGCATCACCCTATTTTTTAAAAAAATTTTGTGGTTGGTCACACCATAGTTATTGCGAGGGAGAAAGGGATCAATATTTTAGTTATGGTCAGTTGGGTCTCATGTGATGTGGATGTCCCATAAAGGTTGTTAATTTAAAAAATAGAGTATTGGCTACTACCTCTGTCTCTGATAGTGGTCGGGATTATCTTAATGTTCTTACTATTTCTCAGGAGTCCAAGGCATCTTTTGACGCCGATGTTGGTTTACTAAAAACTCCTTTCCTTATAGTGTGTATGGTTTACTTGGTTTGGGGTCCTCTCTCTTTTATGACCTTATTTGTGGTTGTGTATTTCGGTATCAAGATTACTTTAGACTCTTTTCTTTTTTTGAGTCTACCCTAATAAGTGGCTCTCTAATTTCCAAAAGTGTCTATAAGAGGTATGTGGTATCTATTGGTAGTGAAAGGGTCTTGGTGAATTTGTGTGACTCAAACATGGTGGATTTCGATATCATTTGGTGGAATAGAATTGTTGCATTCATTCAACTCATTATTAGATTGTCAGATTCATAAAAAGGTTATATGTATACTCCATGGTGAGTAAAATTATGTGGTGATAGGATGGTTTCATTCTTTAGCTATTAAGGGAAAAGTTGTATCATATCTTAGAACACGAAGGTTGGTTTCAAAAAGGACGTCTTTATAATTTGGTTCGGGTTAAAAATTCTAGCCCAAAAGGTCTTTTCTTAGATTTGGTTTGGTGGTGCATGAATTTCTTGGGGTTATTTCCTATGACCCACATGGTGTCTTTCTAAAAAGGAGGTTGGTTTGGGATTGATCTTGTTTTGGACATTTGTCTGAATTTCTATTCCTTCTTTATAGAATGGTTTTGATGGAGTTAAAGGATCTTAAGGAGAAATTAAGGGATATTTTGGATGAAAGTCTCATCAGTCCTAATATTTCTATATGGAGTGTTTTGTTCTTGCATGCATAAGGGGAATAGTTTTCCCCAAGAATTGATAGGTTGGCCAGGGGTAAGGGTGACTAAGAAATTGGGAGTGTCCTTCTTATGGGGTGGACCTTATATGTATATTCCATTCTATATGGGGTATTTTGATAGTATTAAATGGTGGTTGGTAGATCCTAGGCTTGAATCAAGATGCTCGATTTTAATAAAAGGGAGTAATCTCAAAAATAGCAATGCAGGAGTTGTGAAGGTGAACTGGTAGGTTGGATGAGGTGGATAATTTGGGAAACACAATAGTGGTAAAGTTGTGACTTGTAGATCAAATATTCAGGGTGGATGAATGGATTAGGGGTTAAGTCATTCGATGGGATAGATTATAAAACTTACACGTTTCTTTGTCCCTATACTTGTACTTTATTATTGGCATAAAACTAATTATTAATTCATGATTTTAAATGTGGGTTTTGGCATAATTGAGGGCTTTACCATGATTACTCATTTAATTGATTTTCCATGGATTATGATGTATTATTCATGCTTATTTATGTTTATGAATATTGCGGGATAAATGGGAATGTTAAATAGATTTTGGGGTACTATGGATTCCCCCATTAATTGGTTTTGGTCTTGACAATTATATTCCTTCAAACTATTTATGAAATTGCCATTGAATATAATTTTATCGCATGGTTTGATTATTCTTAAATCTTTGCATTGCATAAAAGGTTAAAGGAACAAGAATTGGTTTTTTCTGAATTCAAAATTCAAATAATTTATGAAAAAGGCTTTGGTGGCCATGGTTTGATTTGAAATGGTTTTGGTTTAATTGAGAACCTTGGAGTCAATTTGGTCGCATAGTTTTTTCATGTCTATGCTGGGCTCTAGGTAGCATTTGGTTGAATGAGATTTTTGGTATAGGACAACCAAGCGTCCCTTGTGTTTGTCTTCGATGATACCCATTAGAGCGGAGAATTGTGTTCTTAGATGTGATGGTTTGAAGGTTGGTGGTTAATCCATAATTCTCTTTTAGTGGTGGACATTAAGGGAAGGTCAGGTTGCTTCTTCTAGTGATTCTTTTTTATCTTGGTACTCTACTAGTGTTGCACATATTCTTATAACACGGATGCCTAAGATTCAAATTTTGCATTTTCCTAGTTCCTTAAATATGAGTTTTGACTTTACATTGCATTACTCATCGTATGTGTGTTTGTGTTTCTTTTGGTGTCCAATCTAAGGACTCCTTTTATGGTCTGGCTTGGTTCGGATATTTCTTTATTAATGGTCTAGGTGGTTGTTATGAAGTACTTTATCATTATAGTGTCATAATTTATCTCTGGGATCTCGCCTTGGGAGGCATGGATAACTTTTGTAATTTGGTTTCTTAAATGAATCTCATTATATTAGGGGGTAGTGGCATTAGGAGAGCATGGTGATGTTGTGAAATACGGAATATAGATGTCCCTAAGTGGGGGAGAGTATAGGGTGACTACCATAGTAAAGTTTTTTAAAGGTAAGTAAGGTTGTTGTCATAGGAAACGGTAAGGAAAGAAATAGGTAGTGAAAACCTTCTGAAGGTTGTAAAGGGTGCTAGATCTTTTGATCGATAGATCATACTACGGTTATATAAATCGTAGGGTTGAATGTTGTGATTGATAGAGAACTAATTATTGTGTTGGGTACTTGGGATATGTTATAAGGCATGGTTTTATAAATAGTTTTCATGGCATATTAGTGTATGATTTTAGATGTTCAATTATAGGTTGGGGTCTTTATTATAGTGGTTGGATATGGTTTGTCCATGTCCTTTACTCATGTTTTCCATATTAAAATAGTGATGGAAGTAGAGTGGCATTTTTAAATAGATGTAAAGAGTAGACCTTGGTGGCCTAAGTTAACTCCATTTATCTTTGGTAGGCTTGAACATGGAGATGGTGTATAGCTAGACTCAATCTCTTGTAGTGGTGTGTCTTGGTAAATTCTAAGTTGAATTGGACTTGCCCTTTCATGAATCCATTCAGCCGGTATTTTATGAGTTTGCGTTAGGGTAAGGTGTGGATGGTCCTTGGTTGGTTGGTTCCTTTAGGTGGTATTGGTATCGCGGATTCTTTTTTTTAGGGAGGTTCCGATGAGGATCTTGGATTGGGAAGTTTGCCGGTTGCGAACAAAAGATGTGGCTTCGGTAAAGGTTCCATGGTGAAACCACAAGTCTAAGAAAGCTATTTGGTATGTGGAAGTGGACACGGAATCCAAGTATCCGCATTGGTTCTTCCGAAAACTCATGCGTAGGATATATATTCCTTATCATATCTTAGTTTCTAACTTGGTTAAAGGTGAGGAATGGTTCCTCTCGTATCTTTGTTTTATAACTTAGTTAAAGACCGAAATGAAGGTGTTGGGGTTTAAATCGTGTTTGGGATGTATGATGATCTTCTCATCTTGGTTTACGTCCTTGACTTCTATTTTTGGTTGAGGGAAAATTTGATGGGTTTTAGTGTGATATCTCATGCTTAATCTTACCCTTACCCTTCATTCGAGGACGAATAATCCTAGTGTGGAGACTAAAACACCCCAAGTCTTGGACCCTTGCAAGGTTTCCTTGGTTTTGAACTTATTGGGTATGAGTTGGGGCACCACTCGTACCCTAGGCTATAGATGGTATAGTTAAGTCATACC
Source organism: Capsicum annuum (assembly GCF_002878395.1). Lineage (NCBI taxonomy): Eukaryota > Viridiplantae > Streptophyta > Magnoliopsida > Solanales > Solanaceae > Capsicum > Capsicum annuum. The sequence continues at coordinate 26,803,653 of NC_061112.1, read as the reverse complement.
CGTAGCCATGGTTTGTTTTAATTTTAAGCTATAGGTAGTTCAGACATTTTCTACATCAAATCCGTTATATTCTTACGTTATATATCCCTTGGTGTCCTTTCATAACACTTATTAAAGGATGGAAACACTCTAAATACTTTCTCAAACTTACTCTTGAAGATTTGAGGATACGGTTTCTTCATGTGTTCTTCAAAGGGATCAAGATTCATGTGTCTCTTTGGAATCTTCTTATATAAGGCATGTAATCCTTCCCTCATTGTTAGTTCAAACCAAAGGCATGTGTGTTGTGTTTTATACATTGATTTATTAATCACGAATGGTAGTTTTCAAAATATATGTTGAGGGTCTTGATGCATATTTTTTTGTATTGGTATAAACTATGTTTTTACATGTTTTTGGTAATGGTTTGCATATGTTGGTACATGTTGATCATGGTTTAACAAATGGGTCTTGATTAACCCTAATTATGGTGGTTTATGCATTGGTTTTGGTCTTGGTAAAGGTATGCCCTCAATATATTTGATAAAATTCCTAAAAGAATGTTTCACTCTATGGTTGAACTTTCATTGGAACTCTTGCATGGTTTGGTTTGGTAATGGAACCCTAAATGGATTTGGATGGTTTTGTAAGGTTTAAATGGTTTAAATAATATAAATGTTTTAAATGTTTGGCATGGTAAAAAATGGTTTGGAATGGTTTTAAATGGTAAAAATGGTGTACATCGTTTAAAAGGATTAAATGGTAAAGCCTTGGTGGATATGAAATTAGTTATGTTTGTGGGGGTACATGGGAATCCCCCAAGTGGTTTAGTATGGTTAATAAAAGAGAACATGGAATCCCTTACACCTATATATGGTTGGCTATGGATAGTACTTGCAAGTATAGTCGGTATGACGATAGCATTACCAATGGCCTTGGTTAAGGAGTGGTTAAAGGATTGGTTGGTTGCTTGGTAATGGTTTTAATGGAGAAATAATGGTGGGGTGTGTAGCAAAGATGGGGAAGGTTGAGGTCCTTGGGGGACTAAAACTGGAAACTCATATTTACTAATGTGAGGTTTAGTCTTGGTGACCTTGTGCATGATGTCACACTATATATTTTGGGGGATGTACTATTCATCCTAGGTTTTCTTTCCAGGCCGTCTGGCTTCACTCATTAGGACCTTTTAGCAGTGGGAGATAAACTCATATAACCAGTGGGTGGTTTAGGATAGTAAAGCTACATAGCCCAGGTAAAGGTTTTAAAGGCATGCTAAACCCTATGCCCTTTCCCGGCATAGTTATATATATGTATGGTTGTATGCATTATGGATGGTTTAACTTGGCTTTATAAATGAAATTATTTAATCCTTACCTTGAGTGTATGCTAGTGTTCAGCCACTAACCTATATTCAAGTTATCGTATACCCACGCTATACAGGGATCGGCCAATCTATTTCTCCTGCTTAGTGATCGGATTCGGGGACAGTTGATGTTAGGTTGAAGCGGTGAGCTTCCATAGGGGACAGTTGATGTTAGGTTGAAGTGGTGATCTTTCATAGTTCAGAAGGCATCTATTTCATATCATGGGTTACTTTACATACTTCTTGTCTTTCATAAACTTTGGTTTTTTGCTATTGTCGGGGTCATGTCCCGACTAGGAGCTCTTTGGTTGGTCTAGCGGCTTTGTATGGACAATTGTGGACTTAGGTATGGTATGGATTGGTTATGTTTCATATGTATATATGCATGCATCAGATTATTATAATTGGTTTTGGTTTATAGGTCTTGACATTGGTTTAGTTGGTTACTGGGGGGCTGGACTTAGTTGGGTTGGTCTCGGATATAGACTTATCCCAAAGTCACCGCATGGTTGGATACACTATCTTGTTATATGTTCGGACTTTATCAGACTTATGGTATGCGTTTGGTGGTTCGCTTAGGTAACGGGGGCGGTTCTCGATCCTAGTTGGTCTTGGGATTGCCTTTAACGATAACGCCCTAGTTTGGGTCGTGTTAGGGGACCACCCCCGTTACGCAACCTAACATCCAAATGCATACCCTGGGTCAGATGAATTCCAAAACTCTGACAAGAGAATGTTTTGTACAATTCTAGACTCTGGGATATGTCCATAACCGTGACCAACCTAATTAAGTCCAACCATCTAATAACTATACCAAACCAAAATAATAACCAATTACAAGTCCATAACATAATAGGATGGAAGAATCATAAATACAGCCAAACGGTATTAAACATAGTACCAATACCAATGTCAAGGCTGACACCACTATCGACACCGCCCATACGAACCCATAGTAGTCCCACAAAGCCTCTAATCGAAAATAAAACTATATACGATTGGGACATGCCGCCAACCATAGCGAAAACCAATGTCTATGAAATAACCAGAGTATGAAAAGACATCTATGATATGAAATGAAGCCTTTCAAAATATGCAAGCTCACCACTTCAAGCCAACAGTTTATCACGAATCCGATCAGTAAGCAAGAGAAGTAAAACGGTCGATATCAATATCGCGTAGGGATACAATGCCCACAGACACGTTAGTGGTGAACGCTATCATGCACTCAGGATAAGTATAAAATAATGCTAATCTTTATAACCAAGTAAACCAACCATATGCATGCACAACCATACATATATATTATATACATGCTGGGAAATGGAAACTGGTTTAGTATGTCTTTAGAATCATTAACCTGGGAATGTGTAGCTTACCCGTCCTAGAACCACCCATGGGCTACATAGTCCAGTATAAACCCCTGAACGGGCCCCAATACATGTAGTCGCATGAACCGTAGATACCATAGGAGTAAGGGATTCCCGAGTACCCTTCCCCCTCCATGATACATATGTACAAGTGTACTTAGGTGATTCATGTGTACCCCGTAAGTATCACATATGGTCACCATAACCAATCCTCATGTTGGCAAACTTGAGTTTCCAGTGTCCGTCCATTGGACTCACACCTTCACGGTTAGCTATGACACCCCACCATTATTGCCCAATTAAAACCATTACCACTCAACTATTACATTAGCCATCCTTTTTAATAAGAAGAAGGGATTCCCATGTACCCATAGATTAAATTACTAAGTTCACTTGGGGGAATCCCATGTAACCCACAAGTGATTATTATTATGTTTGTTTGGGGGATTCCCTTGTACCACACAAGGCTTTCAAGTAGACCAACCATAACCACAAAGACCTTACCATTTAATCATTCAAACTGTTTAAACCATTTATACCATTTAGGGTTCCATTACCAAGATATGTCATTCATAGTTCAATGAAAGTTCAACAATTTAACCAGAAACATTCTCATAGGCATTTTATAAAAAAAGTTGGGGGCATAGTGTTTCCAAAGCCAAAACCAAGTACCAATTAACCATTCCCATGCAATCAAATGTTCAAACCACCATAATAATATAAAAAAACATAAGTAAAAAACATGGAAAAACCATAACCAACCATTGTAACAAAAACCCCCAACGTGTATTAGAAAACCCAAAACCATACAACATTTATGTCATGAAAATAATTCATAAAACATGCCATTAGTTGGAGCTAACAATGAGTGAGGAGAAACATGCCTTAGATTAAGATTATGATGGAGAGAAATCACCCTTGTAAATACCAAATTGACCACCTTGAAGGAAACCATAGCCTTCCTTAACCCAAGAACCTTGAAAGAATTTTAGAGTATTTAAGAGAGTTTGACAGATTGAAAAACGGTTAATAAAGCCCTAAAAAGGTGCTTTATGTCGTGGGGTCATAATAGGTTAAGAGAGAAAATGTCCAAATTATCCCCAACTTAAAATGCTTAAAATTCTCGAAGGATGGTAAAGGAACCCATTGATGAATATCCCGCATACCTCAATTAGATTACTTCTTGATGAAAACTTACAATAGGAACATGAATTCTTGATTTCTTGGGGAAGAAAACTTGAATTTCTTATTTTTGGAAGAAACCCTAATTTCTTTTATTTTGAGAGTAGGGAGGAGAGTAAATACTGAAAACTGACTAATCATTTGAAACTATCATGTATAGGGTGATTTAAGTCGTGGGGAAAGGGTTTGACGTGCAGAAAAGACCAAAATACCATTAGAAAAACTAAATAAATGTTGCAAGATTTTCCAGTTGATGACTTAGTTGATAGCTTCTCAACTAGTTGATAGTTTATAACCTTAGTCATCAACCTATATATGAACTTAGACACTTTCTGGTTAAGTTTGACAATGAGGGTGATAGCTCGTCACTTAGTTGATAGCTTATCACCTCAAGTCATCACTTTGTAGCTGGATTGGTTATGGTTGAAGAAAAGGTTAAAAGCTCGTCACCTAGTTAACAGTTTATCACCTCAAGTAATCACCTTGTAGTTGGATTTGGTCATATTCTATTTAAGGCTGATAATGAGGTTGATAGTTCATCACTTAGTTTATGGCTTATCACCTCAAGTAATCACCTTTTTGACAGACGAACACTCTAAAGTAAAATGAGCATACTTTCTACTCTGATATCCGATTAAGATGAAATAGATGCATTGGAAAGAAGACTCGAAGATATTTCATTTTATATCTAGTAAGACACCATAACCATTATATTGTAGGAGATACTTTCGTTTAAAGTGAACCCTAGTTAGAGAATCTGTTAAAACTCTATCAATATGAAAGTCCTTAACTCGTATTTGCTCTAAGTGCTTCCTATGACCCTGATTCATGTCAAAAAAAATTACACACAAGATAAATGATCATGATACATATATTCATATCCAAATCTTTTTATGAGAGTTTACACACATAGGAACTTGTCTGTCTAACTGCTCAACTTAATTGTTGGCTATACATACTGAATTATACTAAAAGCATATGCTCAATTAAAGTATTTTTAACACTTTTTCTAACAAGTTCTAATAACATTCGGGAGTAAAAAATCTTGAGCATGATCTGAATAAGATATTTGCAAAAGGAATCACAACATGGCTATAAATCTATAACCATGAACTATTGGCCTATTAAACATAAGCTTAGAAGATTCGTTTTTCCTTAGGCAATACAACTGCTAACTTTTAAGATTATCCACACATCTCAACTACTCCCTCAACTATTTTTATTCTCTTAAATACTATGCTCATTTATTCAACTTGTATTTCTCCAATGGGAATTACTAAATCTATCGACTAAAGTATGAGAAGAACTAAATTCTCATACCATGTGCAAGCCTACTCAAAGTTACAAGGTACCACACATAATACCATAAGACTAGTGTGAACTACGAATTCAATGTCCTATGTGTTTTACAGCTCTCATCTCATGAATATTACTCCTTACCACTTAAATGACTAACTTTAACCTCTTACTAGGAATTCACTAATGCACAATGCATTAATCCACATATATACTAACATGACATTCAAACCTATCATTATAATCATATATAAACTTATTATCAACCAACCCACTTAGGAATTTTTCCCACATTCTATAATATCTTTTTCAATAGCAACTTCCATTCGCTATCCCCATAAAGATACATATAGAATTCTCAACTAACCATGACATGTATCAAAGCCTTGCCTTAATCTTCCTTCAAACTTATAGCCATAGATAAATCAAGCATACAATAATCTTTTCATAATATGGAATATTTACTCTCTCCAATCTAAACAATCATTCGTCACCACTATTATTTCATATTGAGGGGTCATTGAAAGGTTAGAACATGAGGATCTGAAGCATGAAAGATTACTATATGTAACTTTGACGAGGCTTAAGGAATAGACTATGATAGTTTTTTGCACTGGGGTAGAAATTGAAAAGGGCTCTGCTTGAATTTCAGGACTAACTCCAAAATCAACTGCTATGTAAGGAGTAACAAAAGACAAGAAAGCTCTTGGATCGAGCAAAGCGTAAATATGCAAGTAAAATATCTATAACCTACTAGTAACCATATTAGGAGAATTTTCCTTATCTTGCCGGGACTGGAGAGCATAAAGTCTATTTGGGCATTGCCCACTAGTAGCACTGGAAATGGCACCCTCCTAATTTGGGCGACCGAACTGGGCTGAGGAATAATTTTGTTGAACCTGATAACCTGACTGGAGATAATCCCTAACTCTGTGGCCTGGCTTACCATATCTGAAACAAACTTTGTTGCCAGCTCCGCAAACACCTTTGTGGTTTTTACCATAATTTTGACAAAGCGGATTAGTTCGGGCATTGCTAACACTTCCCTAAGACTTATAGCCTGGTGCCCTATCTCTATTATTGTTACTGAATTTTTGCACTAGAGCATTAGCTGAAGGAGATGGAATGGATAACTTAGGATGGAATTGAGAATGATTCCCTCCTTCTGATTTAGGCTGAGCAAAGATGAAACTACCTGTCCTTGCTCTTTTATTTTGCTTCTTCCTCATATTAATATTTTTCTCTTTTATCTACTAAGCATGGTTTATAATCTTGGCTATGTTCATGTCAATATTCAACATCTCGGACCTGCACTCATTGACCACACTATCATTCACCTCAGAACAAAACATACTAATCTTGGCCCTGCTATCTGCCACTACATGGGGAGCATATTTGACTAATTGAGTAAACTAAAGAAAATAATTTTTCACCATCATGTTTCCTTTCTTGAGGTTGATAAATTCTAACACCTTAGCTTCTCTTAGGTCTTGGGGAAAGAATCTATCTAAGAATGCGATGACAAACTCCTCCCACTCTATGGGTCCTCCATCAACTGACCTTTCTAACTTTCACTGCTTGAACCAAGTGTGAGCAACATCCTGTAATTTATATTTAACTAGCTCTGCACTCTCATTAAAAGATACCCCCATGATGTTCGTAACCTTCTAAACTTAATCAAGAAATTCCTAAGGGTTCTCATCTTCCTTAGACCCAAAAAAGGATGAGGGATTCATTTGGGTAAAGTCCCAAATCCTGGCTATAGCTGAATTGGCCACTGGGTTAGCCGGAACAATATCTAGTCGTTCATTCTGAGCAGCAACTGACTGGGTAAGAGTAGTGAATACAACTCTAAATTCTGCATGAGAGACATGTTCTCCCAAAGGATCTTCGGGCTAAGGGGATGACTAATTTCTATTTCTCTTCTTGGGAGGCATGTTTTATAAATGGAACAGAAAAGGATTAGACTGAGAGATTAACTTAAGATTATGCTTACTGGTACGACATGAATATTGAAAGTAGGGAAACTATTCCTAAAACATCTTATAGCCTCCTGCACATAAATGTGGCACGCAACATACCCATGTACAAGATTCTACTAGATATGGCTTTCAGACTTCCTAGGATACTATTGAACCTTAGGCTTTGATACCAAGTTTTTAACACCCCGTATCTAGTACCCAGAACACTACATAGTGCTCATTACCCCGTAGTACCACAAGCTAACCCATGAGTTATATTTGTACCTGAACACTACATAATATATTGTATAAATATGGAAATAAAGGTTGAAAGGCCATAAGGTTCAAAACTAATAAAATATAATAGCTGAAAATACAATATATCAATACCAAAACAAATTGAAAAAAAACTTTTTGAATATACTGTAGTCTGAAAAGCCTCTAAAACTAATTTGTCTGAATTAGGAGTTGATGGGACATGTCACCAACTAACTCCAACTACTAAAATAATCTATGTAATGAATAAACAAAGTACTGATCATGTGCTAAAAGGATGAGGACTCACTACTAACTCTGACTGCTAAAACTGGAATGCTACTGATGCTCTAGATCTTGTGCTTCTAAACCTATGGTATAAAATAAAAAACCATAGCAAAAATGCATTGGTACGATTGAATGTACTGGTATGCATGTGAGGTAGGCTGATTGCAAATTGTTCAAATACGTGAACAATGCTAATAGACTATATAACATGAACGTGAGAATACATGCAAGAATAAGTTCTTGTAACTGAATTCGTGATGGTACTAACTATTGAGTCTGATTACTAATAACAAGAGTTACTAATAACTGATATAACTGATACTGAGCACCTGTATCTGACAGTCTAGGTTTTGATGAAACTAGATGAGTTTCGTACTATGCTTAGTTGATTGTATCTGACTGTTCTAAAATCTGAAGAACTATCTGAGTTTTTTTACTGAGACTGAGACTATGAAAAGTAGTAATCTAACTGATATGCCCCGAATAATATATTATAGCTGAGTTCGGGTCCAATATGTAACCCCAATTAGAAGGGTGTCAATACCACACCACTAGTAAAGATAAGCTATGGGTGACCCTCATCTGACAGTATTCCCAAAAGAGAATGGTGGGACCCGCCGACTATAACCCACAGGTAGGCAAGCCACCTCATAGCCAAAATCTACTAGTAATAGGCCACCAAAAGAAATAAAGAAAGAATTCAAAATAAATTTAGTAAAAGATTAATATACATAAGATAGTCCTAAAATTTAGTGGAATCAATACAAGTGCTTCTAACATAAAAAGATTACAGAGTAAACTACAACTGAATATATCGACACAACCTATCTCTGAATATAATATAGAGATATACCTAGTAAATATGAGGGAGGAATGTGATACTCTGAGTGTCATAAGCTCACTCTATGCCTTTGAACCATAGCTTCTCCGTACGACGTGCACAATAATGGTTATAATCGTACTATGATCTGCAGGCTGCATATATATAGTATGAGTACCAAACACGTGGTACTCAGTAGGCAACTACCAACTGAGCTTCAAAGATAACGAATATATATATATAAATATATATATATATATATGTATATATATATATAACATATAAGCAGGGACATAAACTACACCCAAATACCTAACGACAACATAAAAAGGTAAATGAGATAATATGGATAAACTATACTATTCATATTTAGTAAACTAACATAATAGGAATAAGGAGATATTAATGATGAACTATACCCTTCTAACCATACTCAAGAACCTTAACACTATACCATTGTAACACCCCACATTTTTGGGCAAGACTTTGAACCATTGTTCCTATATATGTAAGCTCTCATCAAAATATTGGATATGAATATATTTATCATGAGCATTTACATTTTGTATAAAGTTTTTTTGATCCAAAGCATGGTCATAGGAAGCACTTAGAGCAAAGGCGAGTTGAGGACTTTTCTATAGGTAGAGTTTTACCAGATTCTCCAACTAGGGTCCACTTTAAATGAGTGTATATCCTATAATATAACTATTCAGGTGTCCTACTATATATCAAATAAAATATTTTATAGTCTTCTTTCTAACACATCTCGTTTTATCTTAATTCGATATCAGAGTAGAAAATTATACTTATTTTACTTCAGAGTGTTCATCTGTTAAGAAAGTGATGACTTGAGGTTATAAGCCATCAACTAAGTAATAAGCTATCAACCTCATCATCAGCCTTAATTAGAATGTGAACAAATACAGCTACAAGGTGAAGACTTGAGGTGATAAGCCATCAACTAAGTGGTGAGCTATCAACCTCGTCATCAGCATTAACAAATCCAGCTACAAGGTGATGACTTGAGGTGATAAGCCATCAACTATGTGATAAGCTATCACCCTCATCGTGAACCTTAATCAGTAAGTGCCCAAGTCCATCTATGTGTTGATGTCTAAGTAGATAAGCCATGAACTAGTTTATAAGATATCAACTAAGTCATCAACTAAAAAATCCTTTAACTTCTATATAGATTGCCTAGGGTATTTTGGTCTTTTTATCACCTCAAAGCATTTCCCCATGAGTTTCTAAGTGTAACTGAGGATAATTATATAATATATGATGTTCTTACCAGCTAGTTATGGGTCATAGTTTATGAGGTTGGGTATTTTGGTGAAATTCTAATTCTTATGGCTTATGGAAAAGTATAAATTTTGAGATATGATATTCATAGGCTATAATAGAAGAAGGGGAGATTATGCGTTTAGTGAGAAAAGTATGTTGCTGCGAAGGGTGTATGTGTGTGATAATGATTACTGAAGCTAAATAAATATAAGGGTAGTATATATTAAGGGAGTGTTCGAGAATGAAGTTAGTGTAGTACATTAAAAAGTTTGGGAATATCCATGTTAAGTGTTAAAATTTAATTTTAAATCTTTGTTGATTGAGCTAATAGAAAAAAAAGTTGAAATTCTAGATGGTGTCAACTCAACATATGGTGATAATCATGAAGATTCTAAGTTAGTCAGCAGTTAAGTTATTATATGATGACTATTGGGGTTATAGAAAGTTAGGAGTTCTATCTCAGAAGGAAGTACTAATTAGGTTTTAAACTTTCAGGTGCAGTGTTTCAGGGTTAGTTTAATATTTATATGTTTTGTTATATCTTAGGCTCTAGAGTAAATTTGTTGTAGTTTAGTTTAAAGTTTATTAAAGGGGTCCATATATTTATAATAATGGCTTAAATCTAAGCGGGAGATGATAGATAAAGGAACTAAGTCAGACTCTTAGATTCTAGTTGTGATGCCATTGTGTTATAGAAAAACCATAGGGGAGGAAGATACCCAACCTATTCTTATCTCAGTGCAAATTTTTATACTTCATTCATTGTGGAATTTACTCATTCCTTAAAAGTCCTCTATATGATCATAGCTTATCTTCATGCCTTTTCTAGAGAATCATGTATGCTCCAAATTCTGAGTATGAAGAGTTCCCTTGCACTCAACAATACCAATCATATTACATGAATTAATCAACTCCAGACTTAGTTCATGCAACAAATGATTCATGTACTTATGCTTTACAGTATGCCCAATTACCATAACTCATGGTGCACCCGTAATGACTAGTGATAATTCACATTATTTTATGTATGTCCTTATTTTAGATCTCTTTAATGAACTCATGACGTTGATAGCCTATTCCTTAAGCCTCGTCAAAGTTACATATATTAATATTTTATGCTTCAGATCCTCATGTTCTAACCTTTCAATGACCCCTCCATATGAAATAATAGTGGTGACAAATGATGGTTTATATTGTAGAGAGTAAATGTTCCATATTATGAAAAGATTATTGTATGCTTGATTTATATATTGCTATAAGTGTGAAGGAAGATTGAGGCAAGGCTTTGATACATATATTGGTTAGTTGAGAATTCTATATGTATCTTTATGGGGATAGTGAATGGAAGTTGATATTGAAAAAGATATTATAGAATGTGGGAAAAATTCCTAAGTGGGTTGGTTGAGAATAAGTTTATATATGATTATAATGATAGGTTTGAATGTCATGTTAGTATATAAGTGGATTAATGCATTGTGCATTAGTGAATTCCTAGTAAGAGGTTAAAGTTAGTCATTGAAGTGGTAAATAGTAATATTCATGAGATGAGAGCTTTGAAACACATAGGATATTGAATTCATGGTTCACACTAGTATTATGGTATTATGTGTGGTACCTTGTAACTTTGAGTAGGCTTGAACATGGTATGAGAATTTAGTTTTGCTCATACTTTAGTAGATAGATTTAGCAATGCCCATGGGAGAAATATAAGTTGAATAAATGAGCATAGTATTTAAGAGAATAAAAATAGTTGGGGAGTATTTGAGAAGTGTGGCTAATCTTCAAAGTTAGCAGTTGTATTGCCTAAGGAAAAATGATTCTTCTTAGCTTATGTTTAATAGGACAATAATCCATGGTTATAGAGTTATCTCCATGATGTGATTCCTTTTGCAAATATCTTATTCAGGAATGCCCAAGATTCTTTACTCCCGAAGGTTACTAGAACTTGTTAGAAGGAGTGTTAAAAAAATACTTTAGTTAAGCATATGCTTTCAGTATAATTCAACATGTATAGCCAGCAAATAAATTTAGTAGTCAGACAGACAAGTTCCTATGTGTGTAAACTCTCATAGAAAGATTTGGATATGAATATATGTATCATGGTCATTTACCTTGTGTGTAAAGTTTTTTTGACATGAATCAGGGTCATAGGAAGCACTTAGAGAAAAAATGAGTTAAGAACTTTTATATTGATAGTGTTTTACCAGATTCTCCAACTAGGGTCAACTTTAAACGAAAGTATCTCCTAGAATATAATGGTTATGGTGTCCTACTAAATTTGAAATGAAATATCTTCAAGTCTTCTTTCCAATGCATCTATTTCATCTTAATTGGATATCAGAATAGAAAGTATGCTCATTTTACTTTAGAGTGTTCGTCTTTCAAAAAGGTGATGACTTGAGGTGATAAGCCGTAAACTAAGTGATGAACTATCAACCTCATTATGAGCCTTAAATAGAATGTTACCAAATTCAACTACAAGGTGACTACTTGAGGTGATAAACTGTCAACTAGGTGACGAGCTCTTAACCCTTTCATTAACCATAACCGATCCAGCTACAAAGTGATGACTTGAGGTGATAAGCTATCAACTAAGTGAAGAGCTATCACCCTCATTGTCAAACTTAATCAGAAAGTGTCCATTAGTATAGATGGTTTGATGACTCAGGTTATAAACCATCAACTAGTTGATAAGTTATCAACTAAGTCGTCAACTTAAAAATTGTGCAACATTTATTTAGTTTTTCTAATGGTATTTTGGTCTTTTCTACATCTCAAACCCTTTCCCCACGACTTAAATCACCAGTTTCAATTTATTAGTTATTTTTCAGTGTTTTCTATCCTCCCTACTCTCAAAAGAAAAGAAATTAGGGTTTCTTCCAAGAATAAGAAATTCAAGCTTTCTTCCCCAAGAAATCAAGAATTCATGTTCCAATTTTAAGTTTTCATAAAGAAGTAATCTAATTGAGGTATGTAGGGTATTCATCACTGGGTTCTGTTACCCCATTAAGCCCCAATATCTTCTATCTATTACCTCAGATAGAGGTACCCAGTTCACTTCTCATTTCTAGAAAGCATTCCAAAAGGGTCTTGGTACCCAAGTTCATCTCAGTACAACCTTTCATCTTCAGACAGATGGTCAAGCGGAAAGGATTATTCAGACTTTAAAAGATATTCGAAGGGCGTGTAAAATTGATTTCAAGGGTAGTTGGGATGACCATTTTCCTTTGATTGAGTTTGCATACAACAAAACTATCCTTCTAGTATTCGGATGGCTCCATTTGAAGTTCTCCATGGTCAGAGATGCAGATCTCTAGTTGGTTAGTTTAAAGTTTGTGAGGCCTCAGTTATAGGGCCTGACTTAGTATTTGATGCCTTAGAAAATATCCAGTTGCTCAAAGCTGCCAGAAGTCTTATGCAGATGTGCGTAGAAAGAATCTCAAGTTTGAGTTTGGTGATTATTTCTATCTAAAGATCTCTCCTATGAAGGGAGTGAAGTGGTTCGGCAAGAAAGGAAAGTTGAGTCCCCGATATGTCGGTCCCTTCAAAATTGTCAGTCATTTCGGCAAGGTAGCTTATGAGCTCAAGGTTCCTTCAAATCTAGCCTTAGTTCATACGGTATTCTAAATTTCTTTTCTCAAGAAGTACATAGGTGACCCAGTAGTTGTAGTCCCTATTCAGAGCATAGACGTTCAGAATAGCCTCTCTTATGAAGAGATTCCAGTCAAAATCTTAGACTATCAGACTCGCAAACTAAGGAAGAAATAAGTCCATCTGGTTAAAGTTCTTTATTAAAATCAGTTCATTGAGGAAGATACTTAGGAAGAAAAAGCAAATATGCGAACCAAGTATCCTCACCTCTTCTCCACTAACTCAGACTCAGCTCAAGGTAACAGTTCTCGTTAAGCTTTTTAGTTTTATGTCCAAATTTCCATTACAAGCTTGATATTCAGGTTATGTTCAGATCCCCATTATAAACTTGGTATTAATTTCCATTGCATGTTCAATCAAGTATTCAAGATTCAGTTCAGTCAAGTATTCATGCATTAGACATGCATGTTCCGTAAAGAAGCTCAACTTATCAATAATTTCAGTCATGCTTTCATGAGGACTAAGTCAGTAAGATATCCATGCATCAAACATGTATATTTAGTATAATATTTCAGTATACCAATAGTTCCAATCATACAGTTATGTTTTAGGTGTAGATGCTCCTTAAGTAAGTCCAGTCCATCAGTATTCTTAGTCTAGTTAGTCCCATTCAAGGACGAATTTCCCAAGGGGGAGATATTGTAATTCCTCATATATTTCTAAGCTAGAAAATGATCCATTGTTCCTACGTATGAAACCTCCTATCCTATGATTCATATTTGAGTACATGACTTATAATGAGTATCCTAGTGAGAAGATATCTTATGATGTGTTAAGTGTGTTCATAAGAGTCACTTAGAGTAAGGCAAGCTAAGAGCTTTTGAATCCATTAAGTTTTAGTTTTTGATTTCATAAGAGTCATATTTGAACAAACATAACTTGATGTATATGTGGTATTTTGGCAGATTTGGACCAACCAAATTATAGAGAATCGAATTAGCTTTCCAACGATTCCAATTTTACCAAAATCCACCACTCGAGCAAGAAGTAATGTCTTTGCAAAATAGAGTGTGTTGCCTAAAAAATTTCCTAAGGCTATTGGAATGGTTATGCCATAAGTTGTGCGACGCATAGCCTAACTTAGGCGATAAGTTGTGTACCGCATATGTTATGGCCCAGGTGACGTAAACACCCTATTTTTGAGTTATTTTAATGGCAGAATGGGTATTTCCCAGCCCTATATAAGCCTATAACATGGGATTTAACCCCAATTCAACCAAAATATAGTCATTTCCCTCAAAATTCTCTCATGAATAAGTTAGGGTTCCCAATTGGGGATTCAAATTCAAGAAAATTCCACCGTAAATATTCGTAGAATCATGTACTAAGGTATGCATAGTGTTCATTCATGGATTCCTTACATTCATGAAGCCCAAAAATCAAATTTCAAACTATAGATTATGATATTCATGCTATGGGTTGATTAAGTTCATGTGGTTGTTGTTGTATGATTCCCAAGTTGGAATTTTTATGTGTTTATATGAAAATATGTTAGCATATGAGTTAAAAACCATGAATTTTAGTTGTTTATGATATGTTAATTTGATGATTAAGCCATGCCTTAAGTCCTGCAACCTAAGTGTTTGATAAAATACATAAGAGACTAAAAATTATGTAATGTAGCTCAATTGTGATTCATGTTAGGGATTCATATTTTACCCTTATGTTCAAATGACTCCCATGCTATTGATGCAATGCAGATGTTTGTTGGAATGCTCATGATGTTAGAGTATGAAATTTTGACTTTGAGTATATGCATTCCTACTATGTACAAGATTATGATAACGGTGTACTTCATGAAATCTCTAACTTATTGTATTATGGATTGTTGATGTTGGTTATGTATTCGAGAATATCATGCCATGTTAGTTTCCTACTATCGAGTCTTGGGGGTACTTGTACATGATAATTTAGTTGTGTACCAAGAGCCAGTGTCATGTTTTCACGATACCCTCAATCAAGCCATGTTCAGTAGAATTCAGTCAGTCATGTGACTCAGAAAAACTCAGTAAACTCAGTAATCCTAATAAATCTTAGAAAGCTCAGTAATTCAATAATCTTAGTAGTATTCCATCACTCAAGGAAACTCAATGAACTCAGTCCAGTTAGTACTGTTAATCATGTTTAGTATCTATTCAGATAGGAGTAGGATTTAGCATCGAGTGAACCCAAGGATAAGGACACACACTGATAGTTGAGGGTGTGATCCTTAGAAGAAATCCTTGAATTCCATAACTATGTAGCCAACATACGTTGATACATCAAGATTGACAAATGAGGGTAGATGATGTGGATAAACACTGTCAGATGAGGGTTACCCACAACTTGTCTTTACCAGTGGTGCGGTATTGACAAACTTCTAATTAGGGTTAAAGATTGGATGCCAACTCAGCTATAATATGTTATTTGGATCATGTCGGTTAGATGATTACTTCCCACAGTCTCAGTCTCAGTAAAAGAACTTAGATAGTTCTTTAGATTTCAGAATTGTCATATACAATCAACTCAGCACAATATGAAACTCAGCTAGTTCCAATAGAACCTAGAGTGTCTGATACAGTCACTCAGTTATAAGAGTTATTAGTAACTCATGTTATCAGTAATTAGATTGAATAGTCAGTACCATTACGAATTCAGTTATAGGAACTTATTCATACATGTATTCTCATGTTTATGTTATATAGTCAGTTAGCATTGTTCATGTATTTGAACCCTTTGCATTCAGCCTACCTCACATGCATACCAGTACATTAAATAAGAATGATGAATTTTCACTATGATTTGTTTCACTTTATTTTGGTATTGATATACCTTACTTTCGGATGTTATGTTTTATCAGTTTTGAACTTTATGGACTTTCAGCCTTTATTTTGGCATTTATAAATATATTATGTAGTGTTTAGGTACAGATATCAGTCATGGGTTAGCTTGTGGTCCTTCGGGGTCATGAACACCGTATAGCATTTTGGGTACCAGATTCGAGGTGTTACAATAACTATTTTTCAATAAAAAAAATCTTGTCTCCATGCTGCAAGAAGCTTCTGAAACGAACTCTTACCCTATGGAAATTGTTCATACTTACCATCCTCAACCATCACAAAATCTGATCTGCTAATAGTAGCATCACGTGTTTGTGAATATGCAAAAGTGTGAATGAAATAAAGTATTGAAATGTTCAAGGCATTAGTATTATTATCAAAGTTTCTCAACTTGAATCTCTATACAAAAACACACTTTTTGACAAAAAGTTTTACAGCTAGAAAATACTTCTCCATTAATATGAACTTTGATGATTCAATATAAAGGTGTTCCTCGATGTTCCCTGTACATTTAAGACCAGATATAATGGAAAAATCAATAATAAAAAAATTAAGAATGATTTCTTGCATGTAAACGTGAATTTCCTCTGGGTTGTCTTGCTCTATCTCAAGCATAAGTATGCATTTGGAAATTTAACCTTGAAAATTACACTAAGGCATGTCTGAAAATGAACCAAAAATTATTTTATGGAATAAATTTTGAACTTCTTCTCCAAGATAATTCTTTATGTGTGACTCAAAATCGCAGTTGCAATAACTACCGAAATGCGACGAATGTGCACAGACATTTTTTATCCTGTATTTCATACTCTATTGGAAATAAAAAAAAATACATCATATGTTAGCCTATATGGTCAATACATATATAGTACTTATGTATATTAATATCATATACATAAAATTTAAAGTGTATGAACTACGAATTCCATTACACATCTAAGAACATATCACATCTAATGTATATGTTAAACATATACATAGCTGATGTCCATTGCCTCAACTACCAATAACAAAATTTAAAACATATACATAAAAATAAAGATGTATATGAACTAGACATCTCACTAAAAGTTTAAAGACATATGGTAGATTATGTATATGTTAGTTGCATACACATGAAATGACCAGTGCCTCAAACAAACTTAACAAAACATATTACCAAACATAACTTATGTATGTGTACTGAACAATATATGTACAACACATGCATACTTACTAATGTATAAAAACCCATTAATCACTTATGTATATGAACTATATAGATAAGTGTAGTTCAAACAAACACATCACCACATATGTTTATGCCCAATATATACAAAGATTTGTTTTGTATTTCACCATGCAACTTCTGACATAACTTCAAACGAATGAAAAAATCCATAATCTACATAACAACCAACAACCATCCCATGTTAATTACTAGTTTTAAAACCTTAGATTACTTAAGAAAACATAAAAAATCTAAAATAAAATTAAAGAAAATCAAAATCAAGAAAATCATGAATACCTTAGGTAGACGTGGACGTGCAATATCATCTTTTTCGCTTTTCTTGATGATTATCCAATTAATTTTTTTGATTTTCTAGCAGCAACTTTGTTAATCTTATTCATCTTGTTGGTATCGTTACGACATTTAGATCTATTTTCATCAAAGTTAGGTTCCTCATAATCAAAAACTCTGGGAAAAAACCCAACTATCGGATTTGTTGATTCATTACACTCTAACTAAGTTAATCCTAAATTAAAAGAAGGAGAATCATCCATTTACTAAGTACTATGTAGTTAATTTAGTACTTCAAGTAGATGATTTTTAAAATAAAATAGGACAATCCATCTATAGAAAATAAATTTTGGTAAAGTACAAACCCAAAAAATTACTTAATCACAATATACCATAATTTGTTCATTCGAAAATCTACGAATTTTGGTAAGTAAGCATAAAGGAAGAATTAATAACCTTAGATCTTAATAATAAGAATGATAATAGTATATTAAGTTAAAATTGAATGCTATCAGTTGGACTCAAACACAGTTGATTTTAAAATGGTGACCGGTCCTTGATTGAAGCCTACATTTTCGGGGGAAAATGGTGAAAAAAAGAGGACTACTTTTGTATATGTACTTTTAGAGAGAGAAACATAAAAATGGGATTTATGTAATATGTTTAGGGAGTTGGAATTTTAAGTAATAATGTAAGCATAAGTTGTTTGTTTGTTTATGTAATTTTTAGTAAAAACAATGATGAAGGGTCAAGACCGATCTTTCAATGGGTCTTTCCCAACTATAAAGATGCCTTAAACTAGGGTTTCCTAATAATGAATTCCCTAACATCATCCTCAAATGGCGCTGTTGGAAGCTTTCTTCAATGTCGAATTCCTTATGCTCTTGTTTTGGGTGATTAATCTTGCCGGAGATAAAGCAAATGATAAGATTTTCATATTCAGCTCGCTGAGATAAGTCCATTTCCAATATCCCTAAGTAAATTTATTTATAGATACCACTCACTCTTTGGACTTTCTCCTATAGATGTGTTGTCCAGTGGAATTTTGGTGGATTCTATAAAGGAGCTAAGTCATGTTCATCGATGAAGGAAGTACATGTATGATTCTTTATCTCTTTATATACGTCTATCCTCTTTTGTCACTTTGTCTCATTTCCTATATTTGACCTAGGTGAATTAGTGGAGGGGATAAACAAGATGCCCCAAAGATTTTTTCTTATTCTCTTCATTTATGGTTGCATACAACCGTCCTATTTGACTATATTGCCCTTAATTTTCGCCGGTGACTATTTTTTGTGAGCTGACATAGCTTAGGCTAGGTAGCTTAGTACTCACAGTTATGTATCCCTTTTATTGGCAAAAACTATTATAAATATCATTGATGTGAGACATTAATATGATTATCTTATGGTTAATCATGGTGAATGTTATTTATCTTCCTTGTTTTGATCCTCAATGTTTCTATTTGTGCTTTATCCATATTTATAATTTTCTTGCACTCCATTGGTAGCTGTTGAAAAGATTAAATCTTCATATGCTTGTAACGATCCAACATCCAAAGGTTATGATGATATTTTTCATTGCGAACCTTGATAAGTAATCCTATCATCCAAACTAATACACAAAGGGAAAAAAACAATAACAACCCCAAGGTAAGGCTTCTAGAACAATGCCGAACCATATAAGTATAATAAATGTGAAAAGAACATAATAAAAAATACCACCATCACTCCCAAAACTTGATGTCAACATTGTAAGAACATATCTAATATAACTCAAATCCAAATAAAATACATAAAATGTCCAAATCCAAAAGAAACTCTATCTGTGAAATAAAAGTAAAGACACAGTCTATAAGAAAGATAGTATAAGACATTCAGACGCCTAAAAATCATTCACTACCTTTAAATCTCTAAATACCGCCAGAATCAAGCAACATGGGGTAAATTAGCCATAATGAGATTTGTTATTTTTGCCATAGAAAACTGGGCATCCCAAGCATGTCAATGGTAAATTAGCCATTTTAATACTTGAGATTCTTCTTAACCTTATTCCAATAACCAGTGGGGTCTTTTCATAAAGATATAAGAAAATTTTGTCCCTATTAATCATCTACCCTGAAACTAGTTCATACTCCCTCAGGATATTTATTATCTTCCTTACTGAAGCCTTATCCCAAGAACTAAAAAAAATTAGATTATCTGCATATGACAAATGATTATTTTCTAGATTCCACTTTGTCAATCCATAACTCTTATAATCCATATGTTTGTATAAGTTGTTTAGTCCTTTACATAACACTTCAATAATAATAATAAAAAGTGTCCATAATAGAGGATCAACTTATTTCAGTCCTATTGAAAAATAAAATAGTCCATGTGATTGCCCGTTAATTAGCACTACATACCAATTATCTGAAACAATCCTCCATACCATATCATTTATGATCTTTGAAAACCACCAAACTTCTTAAAACTTTAGTAAGGAAGATCCGAGAAACTCTATTATATGATTAGGTCATATCCAATTTCACCACCACATTATGAAATTTGTTTCTCATATTTATATCCCTTATGATTTCTTGAGCTAGAAGAACATTTTATGTTATGCTTCTCCCCTTTAAAAATCATGACTAATTTTTTGAGATAATATTTAGAATAATATTCACCAGCCTCTCATACACACACCTTGATATAATCCTATTCATAAAAGTACTTAGGCTTATAGGTCTCACATCTCCAAAATTCTTACCAGACTCCTTCTTTCATATTAGAACTAGATTAGTATGGGTGATTAATCTTTGGAGCTTCTGACCACAAAAAAATCTTTAACCATATCAGTAATATCAATCCCAACTATATCCCTGCAAGACTGGAAGAAAATCCCTAAGAATCTATCTGGTCCACTAGTGTTGCCACCATTCAACTTAAAGACCACTTGCTTAACATCTCATTTATTGGTAAGGTAGCCTTGAACTCATTTTACTATTCAAAAATCAATTTAGGAATATGATTTAACAAACTAAAATCCTTAATTGTAACATTTTCCTAAAGTGTTCCGTAAAGAAGGAAACTATTTCTTCGCTAATATTTTCATTAGAAGTCACCATATATCTTTCAATGTTTTCTAGATTTCTAAAATATGAAGTTTCTTTCTACTTCTTTTCACATATGAATGAAAGAACTTCGTATTACTGTACCCATCCTTAAACCACCTCTTTCGAACCTTTTGCTTCCAATAATCCTCTTCAATATATTTAAATCTCTTTAAATTTACCTCTGTCATACTTAGCTCACCTCTATTTTCTACTAGGATATATCTCAAACTATGCCTCCTTTGCCTTAATAACATCCTCTAATGTGGCAATTTATTTAAATAGATCTGCAAACATGTCCTTACTCCACTTAGCCAATGCTTCTTTCATCTTCTTGATTTTTTTGTGATACATTAAAAAGAGACTGTCATAAAAGTCCACCTTCTAATTCTACTCAACAATCTCTTTAAATTGTTTATGTTTAGTCCAGAAGTTGAGAAATTTGAAATTCTTAACTATTGGATCCTTCTCTGATTATCACAATCATTCTCCACTCTTCTATTCCACCAAGTGAATTTACTACCCTTAAACTTTAATTCTGCTATCCTACAGTTATTTGTTCATTGATTAAAATTCATAGACTTATAATGAGAAGCACATTGAAGTCATCTTTAATTATCCATGTAAATTTATTAATATGTGCAATGGCTTGTATGTCATCCCATATTTCTAGTCTTTCCAAAGCATTGCATCTTGCATGTGCTATAGTGATCATGACTTCTGTCAAACTGCTACTCAACTTCATAGTGATTTGCTTAATAGAATCTTAGATTATTTGACCCTTCTATCTATCATCCCAAAGGACCCATCTATTGGATGAACAATTACTAATAGTCTTCTCCATTCCTAACCTTGTTTTATACTATTGTAGATCTTCAAGGCCTTGAAAAGGTTCCATTAGAGCTAATAGTGAGTATGATGTCTTTTGTTCAAATAAATTCAAAAGCATTTTGAGTATTAACTGATCTTATATTCTAGAATATTATTTTGACAATCATTGATCACTATTTGATAATTTGTCTTTGTTGCTCCGTGTCTGCACCTAAAGAGGTAGTGAAGGTTGCTTTTATTTAATACCACTCTTTAATTTTATTGTTGATCTTGAGGATAAATCCCCTTCTCTTCAAATATGATTAATATTTTTCTCCATATATTCATTTTCCTCATTATCCTACATGCTTTGTATTTCTTCAACCTCTAGGTCTCTAATATCAGGAATTTCCTTACCATTATGTTCCTTATATGGAGAAGTACTTGAATTTCTATATTTCATTTGATCTTCATAACTCTGAGTATCTTATACCCCTTATCCTATCAACCTCTTTATTTGTACTATCTCCATCAGTTGAACTCTTCTTTGTGCCTTTCTTTTATTTATCTGATGGTAATTCCTTTCTTGGAGAAACCTTATTTAAATTCTTTTATGGTGTGCTTTTATTTTTTGTATCTTTGAAACTATCCTAGACCCATTCCTTTGTCGAAGGCTTGTGTTCTTTGTTTTGCTAATGTTGTGTCCCTTGATTTATCTTTTTTCCTTCCTATTCCTTATTTAGAGCCTCAAACTGATTTGTTTCTGTAAATTTGTAGGATTTTATTGTGTTCGCTTCCTATTTTAGACTCAATCTTGCCTCCGTCACCCTTGATATTTTTTCTTTCCTCCTCTTTTGTTGTCTTCTATGCTCTAAATTATTCTTATCTCTCTTTTATATTTTCATTTTGACAATCTTTCTGAGATTGCTTTCCTTTCCCTATCATTGCATTTTCAACCTTCTCCTATTTTACACCCTTCTCCTTTTCTTTGTCCACTCCTGTTTCATCCTCCACATTCGTTGGGTATAATTCAGGTTGAATCACATAACATTGTTGTTCATTATGCCACTGGATCATGCATGCCTTACAATATTTGGGTACATGATTATATTTTATTCTATACCACTTTTCACATATCTCTCCCGATTATTTTCTCAAACCTAAAGTAATCTTTGTAAGGAATTCGCTTAGAAGATCTACTTCTACCTTTAATCTTACACAACTTGGCCTTATTTGATTTCTCGTTTCCATGTCAACTTCTAATGTCTTTCCCACCACTGCCGCTAATGAAAACCGCTTCCATCCCAAGAAATTGGGTGGTAAATCTAGAAAAAAAATCAAAGCAATAGCCGTGGTTGTTTTTACTTTAGGGTAAAAAATTTGATCTAACTTCAATGATCTCATTAGATCCGCCCATACCCTATGAATGATGTAAAAGTCAATCTTGGATAGTAGGTTTACATAATATTTTTCATGACTCGAGACTGCCCCCTAGTCGTGACACGGTGCTTAAGGCCACAAGTGACCCCAAGCAAACCCATGGTCTGTCATAAGCTATAGATAGTGAAAGAAAATAACAAAATATTGCATGGAAGTCATTCAATAAAATATCAAAGTAAGCAAATCAATTACAAAAGGATTCTGAAGCACATCTTAGAAAAAAACATAACTACTGTTTGAGTGTTTGAAAGCCTCAAAACAGGATGAGTAATTGGGACAGGTCCCCAACTAACTCTTACTACTAAAATAGCATGAAACAAAGCACTACACAACAAGAAAATTAATATGACTAGTCCTCGACTGATGAGGAATCATTAATGCTACAGCTGAGTGATACCAGAACTGTCTAAGTAGAATCGGGGAATTAGGCATCCAAACCTATGTTATAAGACAACATAGTGCAAAAGAGAGTATGTAGTCAGTACTTTAAATGTAATGGTATATGAGATAGGGAGTAACTCATGTACATATAGATACCAAGAATGAATGTAATAACATGGAAAATGAATGTACGGCTAAGTAATAACATGCGTTGATATGATCTGAATAACTGAATATGGATATCATAGACACTTGGTCATTCAAACCTGAACTAATATAATCTGACTATTGAAATAAAACTGTGGGAGATAATACTTAACCAACATGCCCTAATCTGAGCTAATCAGGGTCCACCCTGTAGCCCCACTTGCAAGGGTGTCATTACATTTCCATGGGTACCAACACTGCTGTGTGGATCAAGAAATCTATTGTCCCGAAGGACCAAGGTATCAAGCCTAAACTGACGGGTGACCCCTAAGAGGGTGTCAAGCCTAAAATGATAGGTGACCATTAATAACCTACACTGGCTTTGTAGTTCTAGAACTTAGGGACTGTTACTAACAAATCAGCCTAACTGATAGGGGAGCCGCCATCCCTGCATTCACTCAATGCTAAGTTCTACTCCCAACTGAACTAACACTGATACTAATACAAGTTTAACATAATTCACAACTACTAAATGCTCAACATGAAAATGATAATATGAATATGATTATACGATCATGATCTGAATAACTTATAACTTAAAGTCAAAAGCATGCATGAACATCTAGGTATCAGGGGTGTTCATAAGCCACCAGCATTGAATAATCATTAAATATAATAACATTATTTGAATACTATTAGGAATTTCATAATTAATGACCTCATAACATAAGATATTACTAAACTGAGAGAATTCATGAATCTGAGTTTGAGATGAGGTTAGCTTATGATAACAACATATACACATGGTTCAATTTAAGGGATAGATCATGATTTCAATAAAACCCACAATTGCCATAGAACCATAAGCATGAAGGATAAATTAAACTTGAGAGTTTTGGAAAAACTTTGGGACTTAGTGGGTGAAAGGGTCCCATTGATGACTAAGTGGACAACTCATCACGTAGTTAACAACTTGTCAACTCAAGTCATCACCTTTTCTCAGACAGACACTCTGAGGTAAAATAAGCATAACTTTCTAATCCAATACCAAATTCAGTTGAAATTGGATGCGTTGGAAAGAAGACTTGAAGATCTTTCATTTGATATATATTTGGTCACCCGAATCATTATATTTTAGGAGTTACACTCATTTAAATTTGACCCTTGTAGAATCCAATATAAAAAGTCGATCAATTCAAATGATTTCAACTAAACTTTGTTCCAAGTATTTCCTATGACCATAATCGCATTAAAAACACTTCACACTCTAGGTGAATGGTCATGACACTTATTATGGCTTGAAAAAATATATTTGGGGTCTTTAATCATATAACAAATAGTTAGAAACTTATCTAGGAGCTTGTGGGGTATTTCTATATTCCCCCCTTGGGTAATTCATACCCAAATGGAACTGTCTGAGATGGAATACTAAGAAAACTGAGATCATGCACTTAACACTTATGAGCTGATTCATGACTAAATATCTCAATATGAAACATGCTACATGGACTGAACTAAATTTATGAATGCATGCTATGAAATGAGGGTTGTTAGACAGCTTAGATAGAAAACAAGGGAATTTATTTAAGGAAATCATTACCTCAAGATGAATCTGAATTCATAGAGAAAATTTAGGCGTACTTGGCTCGCATATCCGATTTAGCTTCCCAAGTAGCTCCCTCAATGGACTGATTCCTCTATAAAACATTTCCTAATACAACTTCTTTATTTCTCAACCAACAAATCTGACGGTCAAGGATTTTAACTGGGACTTCTTAATGGGAAAGACTATCTTCCACACCCATTCTCTCTAAAGAAATGATAGAAGTTGGATCACCAATGCTTTTTTTTAGCAAAGAGATATGAAATACCAAATGCACTGAGGTTAACTCTGCAGGCTACTCTAACTCATAGGATACCTTTCCCAAACGGCTTAAAATCCTATATGGGCCAACATAGCGGGGACTGAGCTTCTTTTTTGTGCCAAAACTCCTCATCGCTTTCATGGGTAAAATTTTCAAACACAAAAATCACCAATATCAAATTCAAGCTACTTTTTCTTACATTAGCATAGGATTTCTCACGACTTTTATCTATCTTCAGCCTTTCTCGAATTAGCTAAACTTTCTCCATCACCTCACATACTGAATCTGGCCCAACCAAAGCTATTTCACCAACTTCAAACCAATTGATAGGGGACCTACATCTCCTACCATAGAGAGCCTCAAATAGAGATATCTGAATACTAGAGTCATAGCTATTGTACTAGGAAAACTCAATCAAAGGTTAGTGTTCACCCCAACTACCTTTCAAATTAATAACACAAGCCCTCAACATGTTCTCTAAGGTCTAAATGGTCCTTTTTACCTGACCATCTATCTAGGGATAAAAATTCGCACTAAGATGAACTTGGGTAAAAGACCTTTCAAAAAATCCATCAAAAAATGAGAAGTAAACTGGGTAGGTCTATTTGAAATGATGGTCAACAGGTACCCATATAACTTTACCAACTCCTTGTGATAGAGTCTAGTATAATCCTTGTTTGAATATAAAGAATGGACTAGCAAGAAATAGGTTGACTTAGTCATTCTATACACAATGACCTAAATCAAATCTTGCTAATGATGTACAAGGTAACCTTGTAACAAAATCTATGTTTACCACCTCCCACTTATAAGTTAGATTTTGAACTCCTAAAGCGTACAACTTGTTCTTTGGTGATCAACCTTAACTTGTTAACAATTCAAACACTTAGCCATGAATTATGCAATATACTTCTTCATACCATACCACCAATAAAATTCTTGCAAATCATGATACATCTTAGTGGCTCCTAGGTGAATAGAATATCACAAACCATGTATTTGTGCTAATATTTTCTGCCTTAAATCATCCACATTCGGAACACAGAACTTTCCCTAATAATGAAGCTTACCACTCCCCTTTTTGATAAAACCTCGACCTTCTAATCCCTAAACTGCCTCTTTTTACTTAACCAAAATAAGATCTCTGTCTTGCTTTTCCTTTACCTTGGAAACCAAAGAAGACTCCGAACTATTCTGAGCCCATACACTACCTTCGACCGGATCAACCAACCAAATACCTAATCTAGCAAGCTGATGAACTTCCCAGACTAATTCTTTCTCATCATTCTACACATGAGAAATATTTCCCATGGACTATCTACGAACGGAATTGACTATAATATTTGCCTTACTCGGGTGATACAACACGCTAATATCATATTCTTTAAGAATTCAAGCCACCTTCTCTGGCGAAGATTCAGGTCTTTCTGCATGAACAGATATAGTAAACTCTTGTGATTAGTAAATATATCAACATAAACCGCATTAATGTAATGACTCCAAACCTTTAAGGAAAAACAACTACTGCTAAATCAAGATCATGAGTTGGGTAATTCTCTTCATAGGCTTTGAGACATCTAGAGGCATAGGCTATGACCTTACCTCACTGTATTAATAGACAACCAAGACCACCTCTGGATGCATCATAATTAACTATGACCTATCTGAACCCTCTAGTAGAGTCAAGATTAGGAAAGAAATGAGTTGAGACTTTAACTCCTAAAAACTCTTTTGCAATAATTTGACTACTGAAATTTGACTTTCTTTTAAGTCATTCTAGACATGAGAGAGGCAATAGAAAAAATCCTTCAAAGTATCATCTATAGTAACTGGCTAAACCTATGAAACTCCTAATATCTGATGGATAGATAGGTCTAGGATAGTTCCTTACTACTTTAGTCTTTTGAGGATAAACTTGAATGCCATCATAAAAAATGATGTGACCAAGGAAAGTTATTGAGCTCTACCAGAATTCACACTTTTTAAACTTAGCAAATAACTAGTAATCCATAAGGGTCTACAAAATAATCCTCAAATGGTCTGCATGATCACCTTCACTACACGAATAGACAAGGATGTCATCTATGAAGACTATAATGAACATATCCAATTATTGCCTGAAGACCCTATTCATCAAGTCCATAAAAGCTACAGGAGCATTTGTTTGTCCAAAAGGCATAAATACAAATTTGAAGTGACCTTACCGAGTTCTGAAGTCTGTTTTTGGGATATCACATTCTCTGACTCTAAGCTGATAATAGCTAGATCTAAGGTCTATCTTAGAGAAATGGTTTTTATCCTAAAGGTGGTCAAACAAGTCATTCATACTGAGGAGAGGATTCTTCTACTTGATTGTGACTTTGTTCAATTGATGGTAGTCGATGCACACTTTGAGAAAATCATCTTTCTTGCGCACGAAGAGAACTTGAGCACTGTACAGGGAAATACTAGGCCTAATAAAGCCTTTATCTAAGAGATCTTTCAATTTCTTGAGCTCATTTGGAGCATTTATGTAAGATAGAATTGAGATAGGTTAGGTATCTGGGAGGAGATCTATTCAGATGTTGATTTCCCTCTTCGAAGGACTCTTTGAAGATCTTCAGGGAACACTTATGGAAAATAACTCCCTAAAGGTACTAACTCAAGACTCAAATTTTAAGAACTTGAGTCCTTGACTCAGAACAAGTGATATATACAACCCTTGGATATCATCTTCTTTGCCTTAAGGTAAGACACAAATCAGCCTATAGGAACAAAGGTACTACCCCTCCATTCTATGATAGTATGATTAGCAAACTAAAACTAGATAATTTTATTCCTACAATCGACAAATACATAGCAAGAGGGGAGCCAATCCATGCCGAGAATGACATCAAAATCAATTATCTCTAATTGTACAAGGTCTACTGAGTTTACTTTTTGAAACACTGTGACTGGCCAATTTTTGTATACCTATCTAACTATAATGGAACTACCCACTGGAGTGGAAATTGAGAAGGGTTCTGATAATATATCAGGACTGGTACTAAAATTACGGCTATATATGGGTCACAAAAGAATGTGAAGCTCCGGGGACTAACATTGCATAAACATGAAGATGAAAAACTTGTAATGTACTAGTAACCTTATCAGGGAAACTTTCCTGATAGTGTCGAGTCTAGCAGTCATAAATTCAATTTTGACAATGCCTATCGGTGACACTAGTAATGGCGCCCCGCTGTATTAGGTGACTTGCTGGAGCTGATAAGAAGTTAGACTAAACTTATTGATGAAATTTTTTTCCGTTTCAAGAAACCACTAGGCAATATCTAATCTTGTAGCCTGGCTTTCCACACCCAAAACATGCATCATTTCTTTCCATATGCTCACCCTTGTGGTTTTTGCCCCACATGCTGAAAACTGGGTTAGAGTGGTCATTGTTAACACTACCTTGGAACTTAGAGCCTGGTGCTCTATCTTGATTGTCCTGTCTAAACTTAGGCACTGGAGCACTGATAGGGGATGGGGCTGGAGATGATGATTTATGGTGGAACTAAGAACGTTTCTCACCATCTGACCTTTGCTGAGAAAAGTTAAGGCTACCAATTTTGGCCCTCTTATTCTTTTTTCCCTTTTCTTAAGGTTTTCTTGCTCAATATGCTAAGCATGGACCATCAATCTAAAGGTCTATCTCCTTAATAAACATAGATTTTCTACACCTATTGACTACGTCATCTGATCCACTAGACATAAACTTGCTTATTTTGGTCCTTGAATTAGATACTATAGTCGGTGTATACCTTGCTAACTGGGTAATCTTGAATGAACTCTCCTTCATACTCATGCTATCCTACTTTAGATTTATAAACTCTTGTAGCCTAGCCTCCCTTAAATCGAGTGGGAAAATTTGTCTAAGAAAGCTATAAAAAAATTATCCCACTCTATAGGCCCTACCTCAATACCTACGTGTAATTGGTAAGCAGCTAAGTTAGCACTCTCACTAGGAGTAACACCCATGATATCAATCACTTTCTACATACAACTAAGAAGCTTTTGTGGATCCTCCTTAGACTTGGATTCATAGAGCACTGGAGGATTTACTTGAGTAAAGTATCAGATTCTAGATGTTGCCGTGGTCACTACTGGATTGACTAGGGAACTAACATGCTGGTTACTTTGGTCATCCATAGTCTTGGACAAAACTGTGAAAGCGGTCCTAAATTCGGCATAGGATACCTGTTTATTTAGAGGGTCTTTGTGAACTGGTTGCGGTGTAAGTTCATCCCCGTTCCTTCGCCTATTATTTCTTCTATCCCTCGCACTACATGCATACTGAAAGAAGGGAAAATTTCCTAAAACATCTCATAGCCTCTCGCCCATAAGTGTGGTTCAGTTCACCGCCATGCACAAGGATCTACTTAACACAACTTTTAGACACACTGGGACACTTCAAACCTCGTGCTATGATACCATGTTTGTCATAATTCGAGACTACCCCCTAGTCGTGATAAGGTGCTTAAGGCCACAACCTAACCCATGGTCTAGAACAAGCTGTAAAGACTGAAAGAAAATAATAAAAAACTATGCAAAAGTCATTCAATAAAATATTCGAGTAATCAAATGAATAACAAAAGGAGTTTGAGATATATCTAAAAAAATCATAAATAACTATCTGAGTGACTGAAAGCCTCTAAACATGATGATTTATTAGGAAAGGCCCCATCTAACTTTGACTATTGAAATAACATGAAACAAGGTACTGGAAATCATGATAAATAATATGACTAGTCCTCGATTAATAAGGACTCACCAATGCTGCGCTGAGTTATACTGGTGTTCCGATATTTGACGAAACATTTTAGGCCTTTTTCCTAGGATACTTGTGTATTTTCAACCAACTATTATTGTATTTAACATTGTACTTTAGTGTTTTTAGGACAAGAACTAAATGTGAAGAATAACTTGGAAACTGGGCAAATCAATTGAAAAATAACAAGCGACGATGTAGGCAACAAACCATCAACTATGCGACGGACTGTTGGCCTAGCCGTCACCTAGAAGCATAAGAAAGTATCACTATAAGTTTCGTGATGGTCCAGGTTATGGACCATTGTCCTTGTGATGAACCATCGATCTAACCGTCGTCTAGAAGCAGACAACAGCATCATCGAAAGGTCTGCGATGGTCTAGGCAAAAAATCATCAACCCTGCGATGAATTGATGCCCGATCCATCGCCAAAAAAAAACAATGAGGTCTCACTAGAGCTCCAATGATGGTCCAGGCTATGGACCGTCAACCCTGCAATGAACCGTTACTTGACCCTCGAGCATGACGCGACAATTCTGAGTTTAAAACTTAAAACCCCAGTTTTGGAATCAAAAAAATACTAAGTATTAGGGTTTATTTTAGAACTTTTGATAGTATTATCATTTTTACTCCTCTATTGAGATCATTGTGAGACTGTTCAATGATATTTGAAGCTAGAAACTAAGATCCAATTATTATTCTCTATATTTTCCATTGAAGATTAAGAAAAATATTATTGTAACTTTTGTAAGTACTCTCTAGATGCTATTTTTGAATACCAATATATCTTTGAGATCTTATATGAAGATGAATGGCTAAACTCCCATAACTAGGGTTATGGGAGCCTTGATATAGAGAGCTATTTAGGGTTGTGAATCCATTTAATTTCTAACATTAATCTATATTACATGGATCTCTCTTCATTACAATGACATCTCTTGGTTGCAAACTCGAGAAGTGATCCCATTAACACCACTTGTCTGAACTAGAAAGTGAATATTGGGAAAAGAGGTGATTCACATTAAATCCATGGGTTTACTCTTTGGGTTAAGGGTTAATACCCTAGTAGTATCAACCCTTATGAGAATTCTATTGAATAATACATGAATCCTTTAAGTTCAAAAGAACTAAAGGGTGAAATACCCATTAGGTTGATAAACAAGGGGGTAATCACTAGAATTCAATATTTTTTTCTATTGAAGTTATAATTTAGAAATCAAGTATAAGCTCATAACCCTAACTGTTTGAACATCTTGATAAGCATAACCCTAGTTAATTCATTCTTATTGAAATTATACTTGCATTAACTCTCATTAGTTGGACTTTGGTATGACATAAGGATGAAATAATAGTATTAACACGATAACACTCCCTTATTTCAGAACCTTAGATCAACAGTCTAATAACAACCACAATACTTAGTGAACACAGTATTCCCTGTAGAATTCTACACCAAACCCAGTTGGGCTCTATATTTGACAGCGACAACTTATACTTTTGTAAGAAAGTTATAATTTGGGTGTATCCAATTTTAGCGCCATTGTTGGGGACTAAGGTTGTCAATTATGTTTGTGATTGTTTAATGACCTTTGGTCTAGTTTTCTAAATTTTACTTTTGTTTGTTGTTTTTGTTCGATATAGGCTAGTTATTATGTATGAAGAGTACACGAATATCAGCTGCACTGTTATTAATAGTACATCTAGAACCTCAGTTGATTGGCAGGATGGCAATTCCCCAAGATAAAGAAAGGCTAGACACTTTGGTTAAAGCATAAGTTAATCAGCAGAATGACAGCCAATCGACAAGTTATCCTAATCTTGATGACTATGATTTGGGGGATGATGACTTGTTAGATCCTCTTAAACCAATACATGTAGATAATTTGGCTACACCGGTAAATTGCAAGATAAACAGGAATTGACCCTTTAGGGTGAGGGATGAGTGGCAATCGATGCAATTTAATCTGAATGATGATGAAGATGGAATGGATGGAGTAGGTACAACTAGAGTTATCATTCCACTACCTTTAGCACCTGGAGCTAAATTTAATATTACCAGTACAATGATTCAACTCTTTAATCATAAGGGGTTGTTTGGTGGTCTTTCCTAAGACGATCCAAACATGCATTTGGTGATTTTTGTCACCATTTGCAAGTCCTTTGGTAATCCAGGAGTAGGTCAAAATGCTATCCGCTTGGGCTTTTTTTGTTGTCCCTGTCTGGGGAGGCAACGCTATGGCTCAATAGACTGACTCCCGATTCTATAACCAACTAGAGGTAGTTGAAAGAGGCTTTCCTAACAAGGTTGTTTCTACTCTCCAAGAAGGTACAACTAAGGGATGAAATCAGTAAATTCCATCAGTTTCCCATTGAATCTCTTCATAAGACCTAGAAAGGTTTACAAAGAAGCTAATACAATGCCAAAACCATAATATGATGAATATTTTTTTAATAGAGACTCTTTATTGGGTTTTGAATTCTATTATAAAGCCAGTGGTTTATAATGTTTCAGGAGGGTCATTTGTTAATCTTACTTTTCTAGAGGCCTCAGAAATGCTTGATCGAATAACCAAAAAAAGTAGAGCATGGCATACCAGGGATTTATGGTAGCAAGCCCTACTATGTCTGGTAGTTTGACTGTAGAGCAATACAAGAAGGAAGAGAAATGTGACCAAGACATAGCACACTTGAAAACATAGATGGACTTGCTAAATAAGCATATCTTGTCTGGAAAAATGGAGAAGGTGAAAGTTGTTACATCTTAGGAAAGAGCTAACTCTGCTTTGGAAGAGGAGGCAAACTACTTAAACAATCAGGGTTTTTTATGGTAATAGCCAAGGACATCAAGGTCAGAACTATTATAAAAATGCTGGTTACAAGGGTAGAGATCAAAGGAACTAAAAGAGCAAGAATAATAAGAGTTGACTATATATACCTCCTGGAAGCAGAGATAATGTTGCAACTAGCTTCGGAAAGATGTCCACGGAGGACTTGATGGAGAAATTATTAAAGGGAATGAAGGCTACAAAATTTGGGGTGACTACTATAAAGAGTGTCTGTCTTCCATGAGTCAGTTGGAACACTAACACTCCACTTCTATAAAATAATTAGAGAAATAAATGAGGCAGCTCCCAGCAGTATTGAATCAGAGAAAGAGCAGAACTTTGCCAAGTGATACAGTTTAGAATCCTCAGAATGATGGCCCGTGCATGGCTATTACCATATGGAGTGGTAAGGTTTTATCAAGACCTCCTGTGGCCAAGCCTGTGGTTGATATTATAGATGATGATGTTGAAGAAGTAAAAATTGATCATTTAGTGGAATTGTAGAAGCTGGATGGGGTTGTTGATAATACACCATCCAACTATTAGCAGGTTGATAAGTTAGAGAAGAGCAAGGGAAAGGAGGCCAGAGTGGTGGGTACCATTCTCCCAAAAACCACCTCCTCTATTTCCCCATCAGTTAAAAAGGAAGCTCGACGACATAAATTTTGGCAAATTCGTGGCTATGCTTAAGCAGTTGATATCAATTTGCCATTAGTACAGGCATTGGAACAAATGCCCAATTATGTAAAGTACATGAAAGACCTTGTCACGAAGAAACAGATGGTTATCTTTGAACCTGTGGACAATCTCAATTGTGGTGCTATCTCCATAAGGTCTTTAGTGTAGAAGAAGGAAAACCCAGGAGCATTTACAATCTAGTGCACCATTAGGCCTCTTGATTTTGCAAAAGCCCTATGTTATTTGGGAGCTAGTATAAACTAGAAGCCACTTGCTGTGTATAAGAAACTGGGTTTGGGGAATCCTACTCCCACCAACATGAGACTAGGTATAGCAGACAGGTTTGTGAAGTGACCCGTGGGTATTTTATATGACGTGTTACTAAAGGTGACTAGTTTCATATTTCCAATTTATTTTGTCTTTCTCGATTGTGAGGTGGATTTTGAGGTGCCATAATCTTTGGTCAACCTTTCCTCACAATCGGGAGTGTACTTATTAATTTAAGAGAAAATTAGCTACTATTTAGGCTAAATAATGAGGTAGTTCGGTTTGATATATGTAGTCCATGAAATAGCATAAAGATATGAGTGTATTCTCTATTGTGGATGTCTATAATGAGGAGGAGCAAGAAGTGCCTATAGAAGAAAAATTTATGTTGGAGACTTTAGCTGCTCTATTGATGAATTTTGATCATGATGGTATAGAAGATTATGAGGAGATTATGTGTCACTTAACAGGCATGGAGTCTTATTCTTATGAACCCAAGAAGTTAAATTTCGATTTAAAAAATTGTCCAAGTCCACCTGCTAAGCCTTCTATAGAAGAGCCACCTACCTTGGAACTGAAAGAGTCTCCCAGCCATTTTAGGTATGTGTTCCTGGGTAATAAGAATACATTACCTATTTTTATTTTAGCCGATTTGTGTGAGCAACAGGTTGAAGCCCTTACCTGTATTCTTAAGAGATATAAGAGGGCTATTGGTTGGACTATTGCAGATATCATCGGTATTCCTCCTGGTATATGTATGCATAAGATTTAGATAGAGGATGATTACCGACTATTGAGCACTATTGTCATCTAAACCCACCTATACAATAGGTGGTAAGGAAATATACCATTATGTGGATAGATGCAGGGGTAGTTTACCTCATTTCAGACAGTAAGTGGATGAGTCCCATTCAGTGCATGCCAAAGAAAGTTGGCATGACCGTGGTGGCTAATAAGAAAAATGAGTTGATCATACTCATACCAATTACTGGGTGGAGGGTGTACATAAATTATAGAAAACTCAACTCGTGGTTACAAAAGGACCACTTCCCAATGCCTTTCATAAATTAGATGCTTAATCGGCTAGTGGGAGGGGGTTAGTACTATTTCTTAGATGGGTACTCTGGTTCCAACTAGATTTCTATTACATCTGAAGATTAGAAAAAGATAACATTTACATGCCTATATGGTACATTTTCTTTTAAGCGGATGCCTTTCGATTTGTGTAATGCACCCATCACTTTTTAGAGGTGCATGATGTCAATATTTTTTATTATGGTTGAAGACACCTTGGAGGTGTTTATGTATGATGCCTTGGTGGTCGATGATTCTTTTGAGCTTTACTTGCTAAATCTTAGTCGGGTATTGTAGTGGTGTGAAGAGTTCAACCTTGTCCTTAACTGGAAAAAATACCACTTCATGGTGACGGAGGGCATTTTTTTGGGTCACAAAATATCTGCTAAAGGTATTAAGGTAGATAAGGCAAAAGTTTATGTTATTGAGAAACTACCTCCCCCTATCTCTGTCAAAGGGGTACATATCTTTCTCGATCATGTAGGATTCTACTGCAGATTCATAAAGGACTTCTCAAAGATTGTAAATCCCCTTTGCAAGCATCTAGAAAACGAGGCTAAGTTCTCTTTAGATGATGACTGCAGAAAGAGTTTTGAATGTCTTAAGTTGAAACTAGTGGAGGCTCCAATTATTGGTGCTCCAGATTAGACGAAGTCGTTCAAAATTATGTGTTATCCTAGTAGAGTGGAACTTGGAGTTGTTTATGACCAAAAGAAAAAGAAGTAGTTCCATCCAATCTATTATGCAAGTAAAGCCCTAAATAGGGCTCAAAAGAATTATTCTATGACTGAACAGGAACTTCTAGCAGTAGTGTACACTTTTGAGAAGTTTCGGGCATATTTGTTAGATACCAAGGTAGTGGTCCACCCCAACCACTCTACCTTGAGGTACTTAATGGCGAAGAAGGATTCTAAACCAAGGCTGATATGATGGGCATTTCTACTTAAGGAATTTGACATCGAAGTCAAGGTTCAAAAGGGATGTGAGAACTAGGTAGCAGATCACTTATCCAGACTCGAAGATGAGCAGGTAGTCAGGGACGAGAAAGAGATTGATGATTCATTTTTGGATGACAAAATATTAG
Organism: Capsicum annuum; assembly: GCF_002878395.1. Lineage (NCBI taxonomy): Eukaryota > Viridiplantae > Streptophyta > Magnoliopsida > Solanales > Solanaceae > Capsicum > Capsicum annuum. The sequence goes on along the minus strand of NC_061112.1, from coordinate 26,767,433 downwards.
GTGCAATGCTAAAAAAAGTACCTTGGTATGCTCACTTCGTGAACTATGTGGTAAGTGAAGTAATGTTAGAGAATTAGGCGGTGTACGAATGGCATTATTAGGTGGTGCATCACAGAAGTAGGTATGATGAGTATACTAGAAGTGAGTCATGCTTCCCTAGTTGGAGGTCACCATGCAGGTGATCGGATTGCAAGAAAAGTGTGATAACGCTCAAATTACACACTTGAATGGGTGTAAGCGATCGTTGTCAATATAAAACCCAACTAGGTTGGGATTGAATCCCACAAGCAATATGGTATGAATTTCAATTTGTTTACGAAATACTTTACTGGTTGTTTAATGTTTCCGGAAATGGGGGTTTAAGGTTCACAGAGAGTTAATTGTCACTTTCAATATTTTAGTGTTTGAAATCCATCTAAATGGGAAACCTGATTTATATTCACCATGAGTTTTAGGAATTTACAAATACTAGGTAATGCTTGGGATTCTTGAAGTAAGTAGAAATAGCAGAATATCCCAGATGACGATACTATTTGACTTATCTCTCGACCTCACCAGATGATTTATTATCTAATTCTCTCGAACTTAGATAACTTATCTATTTACAATAGGATTTTATCTCAGGTAGATCAATCTAGTTATGGCATTGATCACTAAATAGAAGGTTGGTAGCTTCTGAATCCCTGTTGATAATTCACGAACTCTAGTCTATTTCTTCGTTAGAAGCAAATAAAACCAAATCCATAACCTAATGTTTGAAACCAGTAGATTTCAGTTAAAACAATAGAATTTCAAGACGTCCTACTACTCATTGAATCCGTTAAATACCTAGTAACCTATCAAACCCTAGTCCACGGATTCCATAACTCCGGCTAATGGAATTAGCCGCTCATGATTTGATGAACGAAATACAAAGTTGAATTCATGATAATAAGGATAAACTTATGAATGGATGAAAAGCGACAAGTAGTTTCTTCAATTTAATCCCGAAAATAGGAATCCACAAATAGTTGATAAGTGTTGAAGAAAATAAAACTCTCCAAAACTAAAAAAAAAAAAGAGAACTCCCTGAATAAACCCTCAAAGATGTTATTTATACTAAAGCCTAATTAAGAAAATAAAATAGCAAATTTAATTAATTCTCGAATTAGGTGATGCCCAAGCTAACACTGTGTCAAGAGTCTGATGCCCTATCATAGATGACATCAGACTTGCTCCAGTTTCTTTAATTCTCTGCCTTAGGCTGATGATGACTCTGACGCCACATCAAGGATCTGACGGTGTATCACCAATGTCGTCAGATGTCTTCTCCTAGTGCTGATTTTCTGCTTAAGGATGATGCCATTCTTGATGACTTATCACCCACTTGATGCCACATCACATATATTGTCAGAACTTCTTCTCAGCTCTAATTCCCTGGTTAAGGCTGACGCTGCTTCTGATAGTCTATCACAAGGCTGACGACTTACACGGATGTCGTCATCTATTTTTTTTCTCTTTTGCTCAGATTTTCAACTCTTTTGCTCCATTGTCATTTATTTCTATTCCTTCAGCCTTTTACTACAATATCATGAGCAAACACAACAAAACAACAAGAGTTGCTTTAGAATTCACAATTATTTTGAGCTAAAAAGTATTAAATATGTTCGCTTTTGCTCACACATCAACACCCTAAACTAAAAACAATTGCTTGTCTTCAAGCAACAAACTTACTAATAGATTACAAATAACATTCAGTAGTCGACAACCATTTTAGCTCAAAACTCAGTTACTACCTCCAAGGTCAACCAATTTAAACTACTGGGTATCTTATTGAAAAGCAGCAATGTAACACATGGGATTCTAGCCATGGCATCAACTAAGTACCAACAATCATGCTTATATCAATATGACACTACCCAAATAAGTAAGTCACTTAGCAACATACTAGTGTGCCCTCAAAACAAAGAAGTTCCCCTTTTTCTCTCACAATAGAAATCAAAGTATCAACATAGAGATCATTACAAAAATACTCACTCTCAGAATGAAGTTCAAACCAATGTATGCCAAATACCATATGCTTGCCCTTATCTTCATTACCATAGCGTCTACATAGGTAAGCTAGGATCACTATAGGCTTTCTTAGGCTTGTAACATAGGCTAAGGGATGGTATGATAATATACGGTATTTAGAGTGACTAACCTCTTTTTCACTACTTTAACTTATGGGGTCCACTTATTAACTTCTTTTTCTCTCTTTTTCTTTTCTCTTCTTTTTCTCTCTTCTTGATCACACATTCAGAATGGGTGGTTCTTTCTTCCTATTAAAACAAATTTCTTTTGTTGCTCTTTTTCACCAACACCCAACTTTCTATTTCTTTTTCACTTATTCATTTTTCTTTTACACTACCCTTCTTCATACCCAGTTTACATCATGCACCCCTATGATAGTCACCCTCAACTTAGGTTGTTTGCTTAAGTTAAGGGGCATAGTGTCCAAGGAGGACCAGGACCAAAATAGGTTCATTATGATCTAAAAGGAAAGGTGATAGGTATTATGTAAAGAAATGGTTAATTTAGGCTCAAAATAGGAATCAAGTGGTAACATGTATACAGGAAAGGTCATTTTAGGTTAAAAAGTGACTCAATTCAAAAAAGGTCTATAATCCTTTCCTAACCCCTATCTTTAAACTAAGGTAAGATGAACCAGGCAAGTTCTAGATTTGCCAGTACAAAGGGAACTAAGTAAAATGGCACACAATTATATTACCAGCTACTACTTATCCAGTTCATGCAATTGTTAGCAGTGATTATCAAGCAACTAAAACTTAATTCCATAACAAGATTCACAATGGTCACAAGTAACTGTAATCCACACAGTGTATCAAGAATGACATTGGAAGGATGGTTAAACGTTGAGCTAGACATGTCATTGCCTTTAAGATTTAAGGTATACCTGGACTAGGTTGTTCTTATGGATCATGGGTTGCCTCCTATGCAACGCTTGATTTAAAGTCACAGTACGACTCAGGTGTCTCAATTACTTTAGACTTCATCAAGATAGATAATGGTGATGCTTTTTAATGATTTTTTGGGCCAATGTAAAGCTTGAACCATTGGCCATTTACCTTGAATATACTTCCATCTTCATTTTCAAGCTCCACTACTCCAGATGAGTGGACTTGATTTACCTTAAAAGGGCCTGACCACTTAGATTTCAGCTTCCCTAGGAATAATTTAAGGATGGAATTAAATAGAAGCCCCAAGTCCCCTTTTTTGAACTCTCGTTTCTCTATTTTCCAGTAATGGTACCTTTTCATCTTATCTTTATACAAATTTGCTCATTCATATGCCCTGAGAAAGAATTCATCTATCTCATTCAGTTACCCTTGTCTCATCTCTACTGCTTCCTTCCAATTCAAATACAACCTCTTGAGCACCCATAAAGCCTTATGTTTCATCTCTATTGGCAAATGACATGCTTTTATATAGACCATCTGAAATGGTGAAATGCCAATAGGTGTCTTAAAAGCAGTTCGGTATGCCCACAAGGCATCATCAAGTTTTCACAACTAGTCTTTTTTGCTATCATTTACCATCTTGGATAGGATGGCCTTAACTTCACGATTCGATACCTCCACTTGCCCACTTATTTGCGGGTGGTACGTAGTAGCCACTCTATATTATTTTACTTTATATTTTTCCATAGCAGCTCAAAATAATTTGTTACAAAAGTGAGATCCTCCATTGCTTATGATAGTGCATGGTACTCCAAAGTGAGAGAAGATGTTCTTTTTTAGAAAATCAATGACTCTCTTTCCCTTATTTCAAGCCAAAGCAACATCTTCGACCCATTTAGAAACATAGTCACCAGCAACCAGGATATACTTCATTCTGTAAGAACTTTCAAACGGACCTATGAAGTCAATGCCCCAAACATCAAATAATTTCACTTCAAGCATCTTAGTTAAGGGCATTTCATGCCTTTTAGTTATTGACCCCTGCCTCTGACATTGTTCACATTTCTGCACAAACTCATGGACATCTTTGAAAAATATTGGCCAATAATAATAACTATGTAACACCTTCCTAGTTGTTCGGTCACCTGTATGGTGACCCCCAACTGGGGAAGCATGACATACTTCCAGTATGCACAATACATCTACTTCAGGCATGCATCTCTGTATGATATTGTCTACACATCGCCTAAAAAGATAAGGATCATCCCAAAAGTAGTGTGTTACATCATGCAAGAACTTCTTTCTTTGGTGGAACGAAAGATTTTCTGGGAGGATCTCACTCACAACATAGTTTGCATAATTCGCGTACCAGGGCAATGTTTCCATAGCAGTTCCCAGGATCTCCTCATCAGGTGATATAAGTGTGATTATGAAGCTCAACATGTGTGCAAGTGCAGCAAAGGATCGTGCAAGGAATGCCAATGTTGAAATGTGAGATGGACCAAAAAGACACCCAAAGCTGCCCATTTTCTTATTTGCTATATTAGAGGGGTAGCCTTTGAAGGTTTTTCATTAAAGGGGCACTTTTGTCATTTTAAGTCTAATTTATTATGTAATATAAATAGAACAAGATAGGTCTTTTGAGGGTTAGTTGATTATTGTTGCAAGTTCTTGAAACACTTTAGAAATACCAAAGTCCTCTCTCTACTTGAGGCAAACCAAAACTAGGACAAAAAACTAGTGTGGATTCACTAGTGATTGTATTTGCTTAGAAGCATTGATGCTTCAGTGGTGGACTCCTCTCTTGTGTCATTGTAAGAGCTTGGTATTAGTTTACATATTTGTAGGGGTTTTAGAGTTTAATATACTCTCTAGTTCTTATCTTACATGTTCTCTCTATGTCAAGTTATTTATCCTTTTGTATCTTAAGTTAGTCTTTGTTGTTGTTGTCGTTTGATGTCTTGTTCGTGTGGGCTATTTTTGTAAATTTGTGGACTTTTTGAGCCTTCTTAGATACCATTTGGTATCATTTGGTATCAGAGATGAGCTTGATTTCATTCCTATGAAGTAAATCTTGGGTTTGTTATCTTGAAAATCACAAAAAACAAATTGTCAAAATCGAAAATTCCAAAAAAGTACTATTCCCATTTTTGACCCTAGGTAAAAATTTGAGTCTTTGATTTTATTGTTTTCTTGTGTGTTTTTGTTAGATTCTTGTTCTCTAACACTATAGGAGTCTTGGATTCACTTTTGAGCTAAATTTGAGTTGATTTGAGTGTTCTACCATTGTTGTGGGCTTAAACTTGAAGAAGGAGAGGTGGATTTGAGAGCTAAAATGTTGGTTGAGAAATTGAACAAATTGATGTTTGGAATGTGTTTAGAATTTGAAAATAACCTTGGGTTCAAAATTTCATCGCATTCCGATCATCAGTTCAAAAGTTAGAAAGATTGATGTTCTTCGTGTTCTTGAGGATTTTGTTATGTTCATTTTAAAAGTTCATCCAAAAGAAGGTGTTTGATCCAAAAAGAACCAAAAAAAAGGTGTTGTTGTTGTTTATTAAAATTTTAATGTTTTTGCTGTGTTGTTGTGGTGAAATCTGAAGTTTAAAGGTATGTTGTTGGTATTGTGTTGTGGATTTTAAACTTGAAAAGGTGTTTTTGTTTTCTGGGAGGTCCAACTTGAACCTTAGAACTTGAAGACTCAAAGTTTGTGTTCTTGGTATTGATCTTGTGTTGTGTGAAGAAGTTGTTATTTGATCTTGAAGAGAGAAAAGAAATATAAGACTTTGTGTTTGTCTTGAAAACATTTTCAAGACAACACCAAAGTAGTAAAAAAAAAAAGAGGTGTTCAAAAGTATAGATACCAAAAGGGTGCAAAACACTTTTCAAGGATAGACAAAAGAGGAAAGACAAGGCTATCTCAAAAAGTTGTCTAGCCAAAAAAGTGCAAGTTAGTGAAAAGTTGGTAGAAGACTTTTGACTCTTGAAAAGAGAGTCTAATGTCTTGTCCACCTACACAATAGCCGAATTTCCTTCATCAAAGGAGTGTAGTATTGAACACTTAAATCTTTGGACAAATTTCTTCAACAACGTATGTTTTTGTCTTGTATGTGGATACGGTGTTGTTGCTTGTGGTTCAAGGACTTGCATACTGTTTTGTTGTGTGATACATTGTTGGTATTGTTGTGTGAGGAATTGTGTATTGTTTTGTTTACAATGCATAACAATTCTCTTAGTGCTATCTTGGCCGCGATTGAAAAACTTTACCGTGAAGTGGATAGGATGAATGCGAGTCTTGATAGATTAGATTCAAATATATCAACTATGAGTGACAGTTTGGATCGTATGGAGAGTCGAAGGAACTCTCTTCCTTCTAGAGTCAAAGGAACTCTCTTCCTTCTACTTCCAAAACTTTACATTCAACGACTAATCCCCCTAGACCACCACAAAATGCCATAAGCCAAGTTTCCAATTACCCTCAAAATCGAAACCTGAGTAAGCCACCTCCCCCTCAAATTGATCAATTCCAACAAGAAGAACTTGGAAGCGAAATGCCTCAACTAAAATTGAACTCTCTCATACAAGGTCCACAACCGAAGATCCACTTCACCAAATCAATCCTCTCAACCGTTGCTCCACTTTGCCGAAGAAGACACATCTATGTA